>NW_010236795.1:56809-58005 GCF_000690775.1 Eurypyga helias
ATTTGTTGACTTGTATTTACCCTATAGGTAATAAGCTCAATGAGCTCACTCTCAGAATATTGTCTGCCCTCTATCCTGCGCACTTTGTTTGATTGGTATAAGAGACAGAATGGCATAGAAGATGAATCTCATGAGTACAGACCAAGAACAAGCACTAAGTCCAAAAGGTATGATTTTGAATATACCTACATACATTATTGACAGTTTCTAAGGTAAAACGCATTACACTTTGTCTATCAGCTTTTGTGAAGCTACAGGTGTTTGGAAGTTGTTTTCGTTTTTTCTGATTGTTCTGGAACTCTTCTCTCAGCTTCTAAATGGATGGAGTTAATTGTGTCTTTAAAATTATGCTCCTGATAGTTCAAACACTGTTTCTTACTGCTGTTTGGGATGCTGTAATGCCATTTAAATATTCATTTGTATAAACTGTGTTTGTCTTCTTTACTTGTGTGAGCAGGAAATAATTCTGTGACACTTGGAAGTTGTTGGGGTTTTTTTACACAGCCTTCTGCTTACCAGTAGAAGTTTCACATACATCTATTCCCAATCCAAAAAATTATGGATCACTCAAAGAGCTTTAGCAACATTGACTTAGCTCTTAAAATAAACAAGCAAGCAAAAATAAAGGCCCCAAAACAAAGTTTCTCAGTGATAAGGCAACAGATTGGTCCTGGTTTATATTGAGGTCTGATGGTTTGGTACACGTATATTCTTTAAATGTACAGTTTTTCTGAATACTTGGTACAACATTTACACACTTGAAGGAAGCAGCAGGAGAATCAACACTGACAGACCTGGTGTTTGGAAATGCATAGACGATTCTTCGCATTAGGATTACACTATAACCCAGTAACTACTGAAGACAGTATTTGCTGGAATGTAGGGGTAGGAGCTCATTTTAGATGTCAAGGTGGACATGAACCTGAATCAGAACCTTCCAGACTCTTTATATCAGTAGAAGTAGGCATTATGAAGGCATGATTTATCAATTAGATGTCTGCTTTTGGATGAGATGAATCCTTGCCTTGAAATTGCTCTTTGTCTCGGCTTGTTACAGGACCACCTGCTCATAGAATCATAGAATCACAGAATGGTTAGGGTTGGAAGGGACCTTAAAGATCATCTAGTTCCAACCCCCCTGCAACGGGCAGGGACACCTTCCACTAGACCAGGGTGCTCAAAGCCACATCCAGCCT
>NW_010236795.1:58037-97800 GCF_000690775.1 Eurypyga helias
CCTGTTCCAGTGCCTCCCCACCCTCTCTGTGAAGAATTTCTTCCTGACATCTAATCTAAACCTCCCTGATTTCAATTTATACCCATTACCCCTTGTCCTATCACTACCAGCTCTTGTAATAAGTCCTCTCCCAGTACCCTTGTAGGCCCCCTTCAGATACTGGAAAGCTGCAATGAGGTCTCCTCGGAGCCTCCTCTTCTCCAGGCTGAACAAGACCAGTTCTTGCAGCCTTTCGTCATAGGAGAGGTGCTCCAGCCCTCTGAGCATCTTCGTGACCCTCCTCTGGACTCGCTTCAAGTGGTCAATATCCTTCTGATATTGAGGGCTCCAGAGCTGGACGCAGCACTCCAGGTGGGGTCTCATAAATAGGTGTCTTCAGGAACTCCACCCAAAATCTAATTGAAAGGCAGCTTAGCAGTGAACCAAGAACATGCTGTCAATTGATAGTGTTACAGAGAGAACATATAACTAGTCCTTTCTCCAGCTGATCTGAAACCAAGAAAACCAAAATCCATCACTGATCAAGCAGAACTCTTAAATGCATGTTTTATTTTAGGCACATGAGTATAATTGGAATCACTAAAGCTCTTAATATTTTTAAGGATTGTACTGAATTTACACAACCAAAAATCTCACAGAAATCAGTGTTAACTGCTTTGAACAGACTGCAGAACTGTTCCTTTAATGTTTAATTTTACAGAAAGTATTGTATATTTCACATTATCTTTTCAGCTCACTTTGAAACTGGATCCGGTGATCCAGGTGGATATTTTTTGTATTTGTATTGCAAGCTACTCACCTCAGACATTTATCCCTCTGTATTGTTCTGCATGGACAGGAATGCATTTAAACGTTTGACAAATCATTTTAAAGTAAAAAAAAAAAATACTGGAACAGTTTCAAAAAGAGAATGTAGTTTTGTTATGAATTCTCCTTTTAAATGAATTTTTGTTATGAATTCTCCTTCTCTGGTACTTTTAAAGCATTTTTCAGAATGCGTTACAAGTCTAAATATAAATTTGATAATACATTATACCTTACAATTATGTTTGCCTCCAAAGTGTAATTAAGAACTGTATAATGGTGTAATCAGCAAGGAAATTAAAATTAAATCCATTTGTTAGAATATAGAATCCGAAAGTTTCCATGCTTGAGGGGTGGGGTGTTCTTGAAAAAGTTTTGTGTTGATCTTCAACTGGAAAACAGAGGGAGGAAAAAGAGAATGACATTTAAACATTTGAAAGAAGGTGAAAGTAATAAGTTATATTTGGTTGATTTATCTCAGATTTTAAGAGCATATCAGTGCATTACTTCGTGAAATTCTAGACTGCCGTTTAAAAACTAGAATCCCATTATCTGTTTTTTTGTTATTGAAGAAGGCTTATAATATGAATTGTGGCACATCTAAATATTGTGTTTCCCCATTTGATTTTGCAGTGATGAACAGCAGAAGGACTATTTAATGGAGAGAAGAGATTTGGCTATTGATTTTATTTTTTCTTTAGTATTAATAGAAGTTCTGAAACAGGTATGGAGATTTAAAATTATTAATTAACTAATAAATGATGGAAATCCAATACAACTGAATTTCCATCCTTCTTTCTATTTCCATCTTTAAGAGTCTAATAAAAACATGACATACATCCTGCATGCGTGTTCATTGCTGTCTTTCTTGTAGCTTTAGGAAACACAGTATTCTGTGCTCATACAGACCACTTTGCCAAGTTTTTGGAGTTGAAGTATTTTCTTCAGTGCTTAATAAACTTCAAGTGACTGGGTCATGTCAGCTGTTTTGTTAGCTTGTTGCTGTTTCAACTGATACCTTATTTCTGTACGGGAGATACCCATGAGTAATACTAGCACTAAGGTATGCAGCTTGAAGTGTAATATGTGTACTCGTTATGTTTTATTTTGTGTTTTCAGATTCCACTTCATCCTGTAATAGACAGTTTGGTACATGATGTTATTAACTTGGCTTTCAAGCACTTTAAGTACAAAGAAGGGTAAGGCTCTTTTTCATACAAAAAATCTATGAAAAAGGATGAAAAAATTTACTTTCTAAATGTTTTAATAGTAGTGGCTTAAGCAGTATGCATTCTCAGCCAAGAATTCTCTCTTGTCTCTTGCTAGGTACCTTGGTCCTAACACTGGAAATATGCACATCGTTGCAGATTTATACGCAGAAGTAATAGGTGTTCTAGCTCAAGCAAAGTAAGCAAATTGAATGTCATATTTCCCCCATATGTCTGAAAAGTTTTATTTGCTTAGCATGTGAATATTCTGATTTTCTCACTTTCTTAAAAGGTAGTGTAGGAATAAATCATTTCAGCTCATCAGCCCTCTATTCATCCAGGTGCTCTAGACCATGGAACTCTAGGGAATCACAAGCTTTTTGCGTCTAGTCCAGTGATACTGAATAAATTCAAGTTGACTACAACAGCATTATTTTTCTTATCTCAGCAATGACGTCTGTGGAAAGCCCAAAGGGCTGAAGAGAGCTATTTTAATATTTTTTTCCATATGTTATTTTTTCTCTCACAGGGCAAACCTAAAAATGTCTCTCCTCCAACACATCAACATTTTTAAGTCTGTATCTTCAGTTATTTCAGTTTAGAACTTAATGCATTTGCTTCTGCATCCTTCATCCTGCACTTCTTAGAGCAGATGATATAAAATACTTTGTGCATCAGGTCTTAAATTCTAAATCTCAAAGCAGACCAATTCAGAAACTCATGTACCCAGTATAACATCTCATCATACGCTTACACCACAAACTAAATAGGGGTTGAAATTTACTGCCCCAACACAGTGATCTCTGTCTCCCGACTTCTTGGTGTTGCTCAGAGCTAGTCTGCTCTACAAAACTGATCAACTTAGCTTGATGTAGCCAGAAGAGTTTATGTTCCTAGAAATCATATAACTTTCAGAGACTTCAGCTGAGGCCTTACTTGGGCTTCTAAATTGGCTGGGTCAAAAGCAAAAGGGGAAGTGACATCTGGATATGGAGCTCCAACCTGACTGTCAAAGGTAAAACATTCTCCATAAATGCTGCTTTTCTTCTTGGATTCTGAAGGGCCTTGCTAAGATGTTACCACCACTAAAGGGCTTCTTCATGCCAACCTGTTTCTTTCAACTCTCCTGTGTTCACTACCAGAGGCGATTACAAAAGGTTGTTACATGCTACACCTGCCCATGAAAATGACATTATTTTCATGTCATCTCAAAAAGGACAGCAAGTCCTCTTGGATGATCTTCCTATTTGTTATTTTTATGGACAGCCTGTCTCAAAAGACACCTCCGGTAGATTTGTGGAGGAGATCAAAAATGGTCACAGACCCTCCCATCCTGTGTTGTTCTCGTTAATGCTTAGAAAAACATGTGAAGGAGTTATTCTAATGATATTGTTAGCTCTTATGTAAAAGAGGAGTGTGGCAAGAAGATAATTATAAGGGTGTGATTATCCAAAGGGGCTAAGATCACGCTATGGGCTTTGTTTTCTGAGTTTGTCAGAAGTGAAAAAAAAGTAAACAAAAAGCAGTGTGTTCACATACTGAGTGAAATGGTATTTTTCAATCCAAGCTTTATCTTCTTTAGGTTTTTCCCCATTTATGTACCTTACAATACATTTCAAATATTAATGTGGACTGTTTTGTAACTAACCGATGTGAATTCATAGATTTCCTGCTGTAAAGAAGAAATTCATGGCAGAGTTAAAAGAGTTACGGCATAAAGAACAAAGCCCATATGTAGTTCAAAGCATTATCAGTCTTATAATGGGAATGAAATTTTTTCGCATTAAGATGTATCCTGTGGAGGACTTTGAAGCTTCTCTTCAGTTTATGCAGGTAAAATTCTTAAGTACGTAACTGTGGTTCCCAGACCTTTTAGAATGGGCTCCCCTTCATCTTTACTGTAATACTCCAGATTTTCCACATCATTCCCACATGAATGTATGTGCAGCTACTTTCTGCTTGTTCTGAACCTCAACATTCCATTCTCCAGTCTCTGGAGCGTATCCTTCCATATCGACTTTTCTTCAGCCATACCCTAGTCTGTACAGACCCCTAGTCTGTGCATCTCACCCTCCCACAAAAAGAGGGTTTGTTCTGTAGACCCCAGACCTTCCACCCTGCCATCCCACAGCCGTTCCTTGTCCTGTGTCCCTGCCTAGCTATGTCTCCCTAGTTGCTCACTGCCTCCAAAGTGACTATTCCACCCTTGACATAGTTGCCAGAGAGGAGAGAAACAACCAATGCACAAAACCACAGGAGAAACAAAGAATTGAGGCAAAAGCCAAATGGAATTTCCCATGGATGTGTTGCATCCTCCCACCATGCCTGCACCCCCGGCTTCCTGTAGAGTACATTTTCTGTATCCATCTGGTTTGAGAGCTACTAATACAGAGCATAGGTTGACTATCATTAATGCTTCAAATTAACAGATTACATCATTTTGTAAAAGGAAATAAAATCTTTGTGTTTAAACATTTTTAAAAGTTCACATATCTTGTTGGTAATATGCAATGGGTTCTGTTCCCATCACCAGATTTATTTAGCTTAACCTTTTTATTCTCCTGTTTTTTCTTGGGACCACCCTCATGGCTACATGGTGTGTATTCACTCAGGCAGTAAAGTACATGTTTTGTATAAACCTCCATGTAAAGAACAGTTTATTGATGGTGTCAGTGGAGTAAAATTCGGTGTTAGATGCCTGCAAGTAAGGGTTTGACACTGAAATACAAATACACATACGTACAGACACACAGAGCCATTTGTCTAAGTCCTGAACAGGAAGCACATTCTATTTCAATTTTGCAATGTGTTTTACAGCATATTTAACATCACAGAAACAGCTAATTTTTCTTCTTACCTTACGCTTCATTTTATGAACACATCTTAGTATATGTTGACTTAATGTAAGTTAACCTGAGCTGGCTAGGTATCAAAGTTGTGTGTGTTCGGTGCACGTGAATGAGCGAATGACTGTGGCATGGCTTTATGGCACAGCACTGCTGGGATCCAGGGTTCACTGGTATTGAAATCCCTGGTAAAGCTCCCATATCATAGACTCAAAATTTGAATGCACGTGATCTCTGCCTTGCTCCTGACTACAGAATCTCAGAACTAAGTTAATTCTTATATATACTGAAGTGTAAACTGCTCTGCATGCATGTGCAGGAATAAGGGCACTGGGGACTTTCCTTGTAAAGTCAGTGGCTGTTTGGGCCTTGGACCCAGAGAAGAAGAAGTAACTGGAGCAACATGATGTGTCGTCCTCGGAGAGGTTGTACAGAAAGATGTGAGTGGGTGGATGCTTATCTCCCCTCCCTCACTTCCTGAGCCGCACAGCTGTGTGGATAGCAGTTCGCTGCATGTCTAGGCCAAACGTACATGTTTACTTTCTCAATCCCCAATTGCAGGCTGGAAGTTGTGGTGGTTTGCAACACGAGTCACTTCCCTCACATAGCACAGTTCTAGACTGACCCTTAAGGTCCCTTCCAACCCAGACCATTCTGTGATTCTACGACCCTTTATCTGCAGTGGATCCTAGCAGTGGAATTTATCCCAAAGTATTTACAGTAAGATTGTTGCTTGCCTTGAATATCGCACCAGAGAAGGACGTTCCTTTTCTGACCTCTCAGGCATTGTGTAAAGCAGTCTGTGCGGGCTATTACTCCTGCTCCTGAGGGTATACGCAGGGAAGGCATGAGGTCAGGCCCTCAGTCCAACTCCCTTTCCATCCCCAAAACGCCACTGGGCACAGCTGGAATCAGTGGCGAGTGTGTGGATTATCATGGTTAGAGTAACTGATCCTTGTTCTTGACCTATGTCCTGCCTTGTGTCTGCTGCAAAAGGCAGATTTAGAAGTTAATAGACAAATGTTTTCTGTAGGATTTGCAAGATAAAAATAGTCAGTGACACTTTATGTGCATTCAGCAAACATTTAGAGGCCTCTATTCCAGCTGCTACACAGTTTATGTTTCTTGTTTTGTTTTGTTTTAGGAATGTGCACATTATTTCCTTGAAGTTAAAGACAAAGATATCAAGCATGCACTGGCAGGACTGTTTGTTGAAATTCTTGTCCCCGTAGCTGCTGTGAGTTTATTTTTCAGGTTGTTTGCATAATTTCTTTAAATTAGATAAAACAGCTTGTGAAATAGTGGTTTATTAACTGGAAATTTTCTTTCAGGCTGTTAAAAATGAAGTGAATGTCCCCTGTCTGAGGAACTTTGTTGAAAGCCTGTATGATACAACACTTGAACTTTCCTCACGAAAGAAGCACTCGTTGGTTAGTAACCCTAAGAAGCAGAGGCTAAAATTCTTTGTCAGAAATATCTCTGGGCAAGGCTCTGGGGAAATTGCAAAATCTTATTCTGCGTTCGGCTTTATAACAAATACGTGTCTGTTTGCCGGCAAGGCTGATATGTTTGAAGAAAATAACCGTATTTATTTTATTCAGAATATGATCTAGATCAGTCTGAATCGAACAGATGTTTTCAGCTTCTGGTTCTGTGTTTATTAAATGGTTAGGTTTTCACATGCTTGTTATGTGTAAACATTAGGAGGAGAGGAGAAAGAATAGAGTTCACTTCTTGTCAAGCGAGAACAATTGAGGCATGTGGGAACAACTCTTTCACGGGGCTTAAATAATACATTGTAGGAACGAAAAGATGTATAACACATGCCCTTTTAAATCCGTAACTTGGCTACTGTGCAGCTCCCAGTTTCATGTTTTTCTTGTGAGATGAACAGTGGCACTGCAGTGTATTTTTGGAAGCATGAGTTGATCTGAATTAAATGAGGATCTGAGTCAGTTTGATGCTGGCCGCCTTAAGCAGTCTGTCTCTCCAACTGGGTCAGCACATGTCAGCAATGCGGCGTTAGCTAATCCGTTTTGAAGTCCTGGACCTTTTAAGTAAAGAAAGTTGTCATTTGTCCTCCCTCATTCTATGTGAAAGTCAAAAAGATTTCCCTCTTCCCAGCACTTCTAGCAAATGCTGGTCATTAGGGCTAGTGAATCTGCTGGGAAGGCTGCAGGAGTGTGCTTGAGCTCTCTGCCCCTGTTACACCCGTTCCAGGGGAGAGTCAGAGCATTCCCTGGGGTGCAGTCCTGATCCAGTTTGAATTCGTGGGAGTCTTGGGATGGATCTCTGATTTCACTCTGCTTGTGTTTGTGTGGCTCTATTCAACTCCACCGAGTTAATAAAACATTGTTGAAGCTGCAGCAGGGGAAGGGCTTTGCTGTACAGTTTTTACACTAAACAAAACTTCCCCAAACTGGTGGCTGTACTTGCCAAGGTCAATACTACCTGCTGGAGAAAGGATTGCACAGCTGGGGCGTTGCGTTTCATGGCTTGGCTACACATACCACACTGGGCAGTGCATAGTTAAAAGTGACAGAATAGATTCTTGTGAGGGTGTGATTAGAAATACAAACATTGGGAGGAGGAGGAGGGGAAAGGCAAACAGTTGGCAGAAATAGCTGCAGTGCATATTTGCAGGCTTTCAGGAAGAAAGCACACTCTTTAGAGTCTGATGAGGACCTTGCTTTCCAAGATTAGTGTTTTGTGAATTGATGCATCCACTATACAGGCAGGATGGGGGCATTCGTCTCACCTCATTTTCAGTCTAAAAGTGTATCATGTGAGCTAGTCGAGGTTCTCTTGATAGTGAACGGAGAGAATTAGGAAACTCCAGGAGATGGTTTGTATGTTCCCTTCTAGGACTCTTCCTTAGGATGAGTTGTAGCACTCCTGGAATGTTCTAAACTCTGTGATCCTGTGAAGTACTGAACTGTTATATTCATAATGTTAGTATGGTAAGAAATTCTTCCATGAGAAGACTTCAGTTATCATCTCCCATATGTATTTTGGACATGAAGATTACAAAAATAAAAATTGATACACCTTTGCCAGTTGCTCAAGAAACTATGTCCAACCTAGCTATAGACAATTTTTGTTCCTTATTATAGGAACAGAATTTGAGGGTTATGGTGTATTTATACTTTGAGGTGTGACTGAATTCAGAATTTTAGGGTTAATTTTGAGAATCATTGGTCTTTAAGATAAATACCTTATTTTTGCCTAATAACTTTCAAGTCCTAATGGAGTATGTTAACATGACAACTGAAACAGAAAAGCCTTGCTGAAATACCAATTTCAAAATTAATAGGTGCATTTTAGCTTATTTTTTTCAGTGTAACGTTTACAAGATGAGTGTCGAACTAGATGCTGACAGAGAGACCAGGTTCTAGTATTTGAACTTCCATGTTCTGCCTTGCTTCTTTTTCTTTTTCACTTCACGAGATATAACTACCAGCAGATCCAGGTATTGCCTATGTTTTAACAGAGTTCTGTAGAGTGTTTGGCGTGTCTCTCAGTAAATACTGTGACTGCAGATTTGGAGAAGTAATAGGCATCTGAGCATTCACAAGTCCTGACAATCTCTGTGGGCCTTGTTGTTGCTGTAATAAAGTTTATTTCCATGCTATCTTTCCTCATTTAACGGGCAGAACATAGCCCTGTGAGCCTGTAAATCTGTGGCCTGTCTTTGGATTTATTTTACTGCTATAAGTAGGCATTTGGTTGGTTTTAGTTCATCCGTAAAACATATCTGTAACAGCTTTAGAAAAAGGTTCATTTAAAATTGTACTACTTAAAATGTGTTTATGTTGGCTAACATACGTTGCACAAAATGGAGAAGTTAGAGCTTTGAGTTTACAGTAGCTCTATTAGGTTAATTTTATGTTGTGTAGATATGCAAATAATACAGTATCGACATCCATTTCCTGTTTAGGCTTTGTACCCCTTGGTAACATGCCTGCTTTGTGTCAGTCAGAAGCAGTTCTTTTTAAACAGATGGCATATTTTCCTCAACAACTGCCTATCCAATCTCAAGGTTAGTATCTTCTGGTTTTAATATTGTATTAAAACTTCAGTATGCACTGTTGGTCTGTGGGAAATCCATTTTAGGTGAATGTGCTGGATTATTGCTATTATCTGATTCCATACATAATTTTATTCCCAACAGTACAAATTCTTTAGCTGTGCAGATTTTTTCAGTAACAAAAAAGTATTCTTGCGCCTAGTTTGAATTTCTACTTAACTTAAACCAAGCATGAGTCAAACAGCTGGGGAACAGGCAAGGTTGTTGATGAATGTTGTTAGCTCGAGTGACATACCAAAACTGACCCAGTATTAAGTTGCTTCTTTTCACAAAGGCATTCTCAAACAAAGCACTTGTTACTGCTTTTTCAGAATGGAACTGGTTGCAGGACACTGATTCCGTTGTTTGATTCACTCTGTTAGGTTGCATTTTAAAAAACCCTAAACTATTTTAAGTTGTTTCCTCCACACACCCATTGTTATTCTTCTACTGTTTGTTAGATCTGGGAAGTTTAAGACCTAACAGTCCACTGCAATCTTCTGTGGTTCCTGGCCTGCACAAACTCCTCAGTAAACGTGTGCTAGTTACCATTACTGCTGCCCCATGCTTCTTTACTTGCGCAGTAACTCATGTCCCATTCCACCCCTAAAGTGGATCCATATCAAAGGATGCTCCTGTGCCTTCCTGGGAAGGCCAATGTAAGAAGCCCAGTGAAATGGTTCGGTTGCATGAAGGGCCTCCGAACTGCTGCTTGATGAACCAGTGGTTAGGAGGCTTCTGCAAATGGCACAGGTAGAACGTGCAACCACTTCCTCAGCACAAAGGCAAACTGTGGGAATCTCTGTTCTCCAAAAGTTGAATTCCGAAGGTTGTTGACATGGTATATATTACATCCTTCATTGCTGTTGCTTTCTTGCTGTACTTTGTCTCAATGAAACAATTTGTAATGACTCTATTCCTGTGTACCCTACTGTTAGAATAGCTCTTCAAAACATTCATAGGCTGAGTATTTCTTTCCAGCTGTACCTGAATTATTTACTTTTGCTGAAGAGTTATTAGAATCTTATTTGCAAAGAGATTCAGAAAATAAACATTGTTACTGCAACTAATTTTATTGGGTTTTATGAAGTTAAACAAGCTTTAGAAGAGTTGACTCCAGCTGTAGGGACCCAGCTGGGTTAGGACAAATTAATTGAAACCATCAGAGAAAATATAAGTAAATTGCTTTTACATTACCAGTTGAAAATGGAATTGGAATTCACTTTGCCACCTATAATTCATTGATGTATACTTAGATTCATAGGGCTCATAGGTTAATGTGGTGCCACATTCAATCTTTAGTTTGGGGAGAAGGTAAGGTAGCTGAATACATGGCTAAATTAAGAATGTGGTTGGCCACTCCTTCTCAGTACAGAGGATGAGATGCCACAACTATTGAAGTACACACCTCACAGTTGGAGTGTCACCTCAGAGCCCAGACCAAACTCACACAGCTGGAAGAAGAGCTAGACCAACAAGATGGAGAAATCCTTCCGTTAGGAGGGTTGTGCTGGCCAATGGCAGTATATGGGACTCCATGATCTTGTGTGGGCTCCCATGAACCACATAATGGATCAGGTTTCTCAGGAGTCTCCACACTCCATAGAGCACAGTCTCCTTCACAAAGCCATCAAGTCAAGCATACACTGGGAAAACTAAAATATTTATATTCTAATCATATTTATGATTTTAATATAAACTAGCAAATCTCTGATCTTATGGAAACAAACTTTTCTCTTGAATTAATAAAGGAGACTCCTGCCCGGACATGGAAATATTTCACCCTGGCCAAACTCTGGCCAAAGGGCATTTCATACCATCCTGTTGAAAGCGGTGTAAAAGTTAATAAGTATCCTGAGTTTGAAATGGAACATTTATCGTTAACTAAACTTTATTTACAAAAAAACTGTTCAAGGCAGGAATTCTATATAGGGGAGTCAAAGCACTGAGTTTCATTTAGCGGCAAAATTTTTCAGGGAGAGCAACGATTCCTTGTCTCCAAACCACACGGTACAAGGAGAAAGCTCCAGTACAATTTGAGCTGAGGGTGCAGAACTTACTTTACAAAGAATGGGTCAAACAATGCCTACCTCAGGAATGAATCCATGGGTACCAGCACAATATCCCTTTGGCTTGAATGGGCCAGACCTAACACCATATTACTGGAAAACAGAAATGGAGGAATTAAAGAAAATGGGCCTCACTCCCGGCAGTCCAGCTGCGCCTCCGCCAATCACAGAAGAAGAGGCAGAGGCATTGAAAAAGAAATTTCTAGAAGAGCAACAACAACGGATAAAAGCCAGCAGCACTTATCGGTCAAGAAACAGAGCAGATCCTGGCAGAGCTCTGCTACCAACTTCTCCTGCGTTCAAAAGGCCCACGTCGACGTTGACAAATTCTTCGACACCGACAATGAGTTGGACTCTGCCAACAGTGGTAAAGGAGCCGCATCCAGTGCCAATACCTCCCATTGGCAAAGTGAAGAAGATGTCAGATATATTAGGCCAAATACTCGTTGTCCTAACAGGATTACTGGCTGGGGTTTTCTTGTTGACAAAAATCCTCAAAATACTAAAGAGGCTTAAATGGTGGTGGACTTCTCAGTTTTTCGAAAGGAGACACACTGTGTGCTCTTCGAAAGGAGACACACTGTGTGCTCTCCAAAGTACTGGGCACCCAACCACCATGCATTTGCACAGAGCTTGCCCATGGACATGATTTCCTCAGGTTTTTCTCATCTTCCTCTCAATCCTGCTTTTGGTATGCAGCTTGCTGTTTCTCATGGAAAACTGGTCTACTATTTGCAGAAAGCTCCGATGATACTGTCTCTGCCCTTTTCTTCTCCATCTCTGCTGCTCTCACAGTTGAATATCTTGTCACTGAAAAATTTGGACTTGCTTATAGGGATGAATTCCTCCTCTGCCACACAAGTTCTTGTTACCTTAACGCAGTTAGCCAGTGTCTGCTGTTTTCTCAAAAGCTTTGGGGTAAGAATAAACTTTGCTAAACATACACCATCACTTGTTAAAGAAATTGAGTTGAAGAACTGGCATGATGATGATACCTACTGAAAAATGGATTGAAAGTAATCAGGTTATTAAACAAATTGGTTGTAACAAATAATATTATTTTAAAATCTTGTAAAGATTAATAGACCATATACACTTTGGTATTCCTTTTACTACTTAGTGTAATTATGTGCTACAACCATTGTATGCTGCTATAATAAACAAAAAGGATTTTCAATTTTCTGTTCCCTGTAAGGCTTTATTGAATAAAATGTATTCTCAAGGAGTTAAATGGAAATTGCAACCCAAGGACAGTATTCCTATTCCTAAGCTTCTAACAGATGCCACGTTGGAAGTTGGAGCCATATCCCATCTCATCGGCAGGTTGTCTTCCTTTCATTTTGCAGGACATAGACCAATACACATGCAAGAATTATTGGTGGCATTGGTTGCAGTTTCTTTGATCAAACCACGATCTTTCATCTGTGATTCAACATTTGTCTGCAGGCAAAAAACCAGCTCTTTGCTGTGGAGATTTGCTCTGTGGGCCAGACAAATCTTATCTTGGGTCAGAGTGTACTGGACTCCTTCAAAGTTTAACCCAGCGGATGGCCTAACGCATGGTAGATCATCTGATTGGACTGCATATACTTGCACCCCTCAGAAAGCCCTTAAAACCGCCACAGAAACAGAAAACTGAATATGACAAAAGAGACCCAAAGACAATCTTGGACTAGTTCAAAAGTTTCCAGAAATAAACAGCAGTCCAGACAGATAATCCAGTTCAGTCCAGCTGATCCCAGATTCCATGTTAATTAGGCCAGCCTAAGCATCCACAGATTTTTGTCCTTTCACTTTTGAATATGTGCAGTACATTTATTTATCTGCTGTGTTCTTCATACCAGGTCTTTGCCACAGGGCAACAGCTTTTGACAGAACTGGCAGAATCAACCGAAGATGAGGTTTTCATTTCAGAGTCAAACTGAGGTGGTTTTCAAGTAGAGATTTTAAATTGTAACATGTATCTAGTATAACTGACTTGATACTTGGGGTTTGCACAACTTAAGTGATATCAGGAGAGGTAGGTCAGATGCATAAGCATGGTGCAGCTACAGGAACGAGGTAGTGAGCAGCTGTGAGGCTGTATCTTTTTGCAGTATCGTTACAAAAACTCTGAACCTTGACATCCATTAAGAGCAGAACTTCCTTTCTAATTTATGCCTGGAGTTTATTATTACGTTGTATGTTTCTCTAGAATAAGGACCCAAAAATGGCTCGAGTTGCACTGGAATCGCTGTACAGACTACTGTGGGTTTACATGATCAGAATTAAATGTGAAAGCAACACAGCTACCCAAAGGTAAGATGCTGTATTGTAATGATAATCAGGCCTTGTAGTGTGAATGTTGCCAGTGAAGAGGTTTATAGTTCTGCTGAATTCCTTTATATTGACCCTATTGCTGTTGTGAAATAAAAAACTCAACCATACAAACAAAATACACCCTTTTGTGGCAACATTGGTTCTTCTCCGACCTATTAAAATCACTATCTAAAGTATTTCTGCTCTTGAAAAAACTGAAAATCACTCTGTGTGGTTAAAGTTAGAAATACTTTTATAGTGACATGTCATTGGCTTGTTTATTGTTACTTGTAATGTAGTAATGAAAGAAAATAATTGCACTGAATTTGTAGCAAAGCCTCAGAACGAGATACCCCATTACATTTTCCTTTCAGAGGAATTACATTGTAGTCTTTCTAAACAGAGTAGGTTTTCCAACTTGAGTTTCATGATAAGTGAAGGTCTGCAAGGGCCGGAAATGTCTAAAGCTTTTTTTTCCTTCTTTTACAGTCGACTTATTACTATTGTCACAACACTTTTCCCAAAAGGGTCCCGTGGTGTTGTGCCAAGAGATATGCCTCTAAACATCTTTGTGAAGATAATACAGTTTATTGCACAGGTATGGGAAAACCATGCGTATGTCTTCCCAGTTAATGAACAACTTGGTTTTCCAATAACAAATTAACATATAAGTAAACTTCTATTGTCTGATTTTTTGCAACCCCATTGTCCGTGTCTTTCATCTAGGCAATGATAAAATTACACATTGAGGTGGGACATACCCCTTTTGATTAACTTTACTCCACTGAAAGTGGATAAAAATGTTTTCACTTAACGTCAAATATGTTTTTTGTCAGTTTTCAGAACTACCAGCAAGCCAGAAAATGACAGGCTCTGACTGTCAGTGAAGTTCAAAATAATAAGCCATATTTTGACCTGACACTGAATGATTCCTACTCTATAGGACAAGTTGCACTGCTTTTAAAGCAGTAAGTCAGAGGAAAACGCAGTGCAGCATGTAGCTGGCACATTTAATTGTCATCAGTACAAATGGGAATTGCTAAAATAAACTAACCGCCAGTACTAGAAGTTTCATGTCTTTTATTACTTAAATTCAGAAAACATTCCCATTGAGCAAAGCGCTTAAGCACATACTTGAAGTCTCTGAATAGGAATGGATTTAACAGATGCTTAAAATCTTCCCTGAACTGTGCCATCTGTGAACAAGCTCCTTTTATGTAAAATACTAAGTTAGTAGCATAATTACCACAGTTTAAATCAAATAATTAAAAGCTTTATTTCCAAAATGGATCATTTTCTGTTTAAATGCTATAAATTTTTTAATTTGTCAACATACAGCAGTGCTGAAAGCTTAGATCTGATAATGTGTTCTGTGCACTTCTGAAATCTGTTTTTCTGTATATTTCAATAAATCCTGATTAAACTGGTTCTCAACATTATGTTGCCTTAAAGAAAATTAGCAGCAGAAGTGAGCAGCTTAATGATTTGCAGTATTTTTACTATTTTAGGAACGTTTAGATTTTGCAATGAAAGAAATTATCTTTGACTTCCTTTGTGTTGGAAAACCAGCAAAGGCTTTCAGTCTCAACCCTGAGGTATGATGTGCATCTGCATTTTTTGAAGTTAGTATATATTGTCTTGTGCTACATTTACTTTCTGGTAACATTTTAAGCATGCTTTCATCTTTGTCCAATTTTCAGGCCAAATCTTGAACTTGATTTATTGGTAAAATACATCTGTGGACTTTGATCTGTGAAATGTCACATTATGCCTGTCTCATGTTTCCTCAGTGAAGATTATCAAATGTGAAGTAGTGCAGATGTATAAAACAAAACCAAAAAGATAAATAAAGCTATTGATCGCACAGTCTCTGTATCATTCTGCTGCTATATGCAATGCCTTAAACTATATTAATAGAAAAATTAATCTTCTGTAACAACTTCGGTGTTTTTCAAAACATTTTTATGGAAAAAGGGTACATGATGCAGGAAGAATTGAAGGTCACAATAACGAAAGACTCTGTTAGTGTTTTGCCACTCTGACTGGTAAACTCACTAGCTTTAGTGTCATGAGTCAGCTTCATAGTGCTTTCCCTAGAGAAAAAAATCCAAAATTTGAAAAACTTAAAACATCAAAATAAAATTAAGTGGTAAAATGATGAAAAATTCCCTTGAAAATAATGTATTTAATTATCATTTTGAAAACATTTTCATTTGAAAATTAGGACTAAACACATGAAAGATAAAAACATTCTGTGATCATCTCATAACATATGTCTGTATTAATCTTGCAATATGAAACAGTTGTTATCTCTTCACTAAGATGTTAGAATGAGTTACCTTAAGAAATATGTTTGTTACAAAAGAAATTTGGAAAAGTAGGTGAGAATTTTACTGTCAAAAGCAGCAGAAAGCAAGCTTTACTTTGCGGATAGCTTTCATCTTTCATCAGCAGAGTAAATGAAACAGAATTCTTGAGCAGGCAGTCCCCACCACATTCTGGGTCAGTCACCACAAGTATTGACTGGGGAAGGTCCCGCAGAGGATGTTGAGTAGTTGCATTGCATGAAGCCAAGCTTATAGGGAGTGGATATAGTCCTTAGCTTCTTGATGGATCAACATCTGGAGTTCTGCTGTTTCTCAAAAACAGTGTAAGTCTGAATACAATGAAATAATAGGGCTACTTTTTGATGTACATAGAATTTAGCATTCTAAAAAAATACCCATAATCTGTGTAAATGCACCCCTGGGAGACTGTCAGCAGGACAGCCTCTGAGGTTTTTGGAATACATTCCTAAGAAACTGAAAACATTCTGGTTTTTTAATTGTTGCAATGCTAAGCCTGCAAGTTTTCCTCTGGTGAATTCCCAGAAGGCATTCAGGTCACTTAGCCTCATGTTCCCGATGTCTTCAGATTGCAGTTTCAGTGCTGAGCACCATTCCAGTCTCTTCACTCAGTACGGTCAACCCTGGGGCCTTTCGGGACAGTTACTGATCTTTTTTCATAATGGACCACTTAGGACATTTATGTTTAACTGAAGGTCCAGTTAAGATGTGTTACTGAACTCCACATCATACCCATGTATTTTATACTGAAGACCAAAAAGATATTAAAAAAAAATGAAAATACTTTGAAATAAAGTTTTTCTTTATTTTTATTTTATGGGCATTTTTTATAAAATATATCAGACTAGTCAATGCAGCAGATAGACAGGAAAACAATGCTGGCAAGTGCATAACTCAACATTTCAGAGTGACTGAAGAATATGAGTCCAACATGATTATTTGATTTTCATACTCATTTATCTTCTGAACTTTACAGAGAATGAATATTGGTCTGAGAGCTTTCTTGGTAATTGCTGATAGCTTGCAGCAAAAAGATGGTGAACCTCCGATGCCAGTGACTGGAGCTGTCCTTCCCTCTGGAAACACTCTCAGAGTGAAGAAAACGTATTTGAGCAAAACTCTTACAGAGGAGGAAGCTAAAATGATAGGTCAGTAAGGGAATGGACAGTATGGAGACTTGGGTGAGAATGGGTGTGAAAAAGTCTTGAGCACCTGAGCAGAATAATTCACTATTGTTAAGTATTCAATTGATTTCTTTATTGTAAACACTAACTTTATTGTGCATTCTAATGAAATGTGTGGTTTAGTTTGACAAATACTGCTTTTTTAATTATTTCAGGAAAAGTCCTTAGTCATGCTCTGCAAGTGGTAGCAACCGTGTGTTCTGGGGGGTTAAGTAAACAGATAGTTAAGAATTAGCTTCTTTCAGTGCTGAATAGCAGTGTTTGTTCATGGATATTCATCTCACTAGAAACAGTGCCTGTGCTCAGAAAATGTACTAAAACCTTTGGTACATTTTGAAAACCTGCAAAGATTGCTTTGATATCCTCATTTTAATTGCAGTATCTCACACCAGGTGAAACTTTCAAAAAGGCAGAAACTTTCAAATGTAAAATAAAGCTGAAGTGCCTAAGTTAGAAGCACCATCACCATGGGCTTCCTTTGTAGTCAATGTAGAGAGAGAATCCTCTGCTGTAGAAGAGCTTCTGTATCGTGCCCTGAAGTGCTTCTTTTTGCTGACAAAAAGAGAAAGTTTTGCTGCTCAGCACTTCTTTAAGTCCCCAAAGTTAACGTGAATGAAACAAAGTCTCCGTATTTCTGCACTAGTGACAAAGACCTGTGTTGTCCTGTTGCTAGATCATTGTAGTTCCATCAAAAAAATAAGCATTTTAAGACCCCCTGCTGTTGAATTTTACAGCAGATGTAGTATTTAATGCTGTCGCTAATTCAGTACATTTTGGTTACTTGCCATGCATTCGGCAATAAATGTTTGCACTACTGACTTCTTCTATTTTATTAACAATTTCTTCACTATTTTATGATACAATGTTCTAGTTTCCGTGTACAACATGGAAGATTAATCTAGTAACTACTATGTTTTCTTTTGCCTTCTACTCAGCCATTGAACTTTTGACCATAGCAGATCTGAAAATTGATGTAATTTTGAAATTCTAAGCTTGCATTGTTTTTATCAAATAGGAAAAGAATTGGCTAGAGAATAGATGATTAAAAATATATTGTTCTGTGATAATATATAAAATTTCATTAAGAAAATTAAAATTCTGTCTTTTAATGAATATAGAGACTTAGTTCAAGTTTTATTTTTAAAGTATTTGATGTCTATCAGCTACTGTAAAGCTGTATGTCTAGTAGTGTTTTTCACATAAAATGTCATGCCATTAATTTCCATACCAAATAAGTTTTAGGAGAGCTCATTTGGCTTCCCTTTTTCTCTTTGCCTGTAGTTTTTAAACCTTGCTACTGGATCAGAGCTTGAATTCAGTGATGAAAAGGCACAAAACACATTGTGTAACTTGGCAAACTGTACGGCTTCATTTGACTATGTAGGGACATACTTTGACTAGATATTTTAAAATTTCTTCTCCAGTAAAAGTATGTGTGTGTGTATATATATATCACAAGCTATTTTTACGTACAACAGCACTATTTTTGGCGAGGGCAACATATTCCATCTCCGAATCAGGGTATCACTAGTGGAATATGCAATCTCATGAGGAAAACAGTTTTCTTAAGTCCTGCAGCACAGCATGAAGAAGCAGTTTTCTTTTTCAAAATATACATATCTAAAAATAACCCAGATTATACAAAAATGCGTATTATTGCAGGTATGTCATTATATTATTCTCAAGTAAGAAAAGCCGTGGACAACATACTCAGACACCTTGACAAGGAAGTGGGTCGGTGCATGATGCTAACCAACATACAGATGCTTAACAAAGAACCTGAAGACATGATTACGTGAGTGCTATGAAAGAGTAAATGTCATAAAATATTTGGATATAACTTCATAACTTTTTCTCTATTTTTGTCTATCATGAGTCATCAGAGAAACAGCAAGAGGCAGGCACATTTAGCTTAGTTAGTATATACCTTGAAGAACTGTTTATGACAAGCTGAATGTACTTCTTTGCATGTTGCAGTGTGTGGAACTGAACTGATGCTCTCGATGGAGCCAAAATCACGTGTCAATCCTATGAATGTTTAGATGGTAGAAACTGAACGCCCAGAGTGGAAAACCTGTCAGCCCACTGTTTCAGGGTATATTTGCATCAATGTACTTCAGAAAGAATGCAACAAATTCTGTAGATCCCTATTAATAATAATCTGTCAAAATTTCCATTACTATTCATGCCTGTAATCAAAATCAAGTATTAATTAAACCCCCCAGTCATTCTATTATAAGAGTCTTGCATTTAAGCGGTAGCCCACTGGAACAGAATCAAGCCAGCATGTTTCAAGCAGTGCTGAACAGCAGCATTTTACACTCTCATCCAAAATTATTAATGAGGGAAGTTTCCTGGAGAGAGTTGTAGTGAGGTGGACATCTCATAGACTTCAGAAACACAGAGACATTATTTGGCACATGCAGAGCACGAATTGTAGAGATCCCAGCTGTAAGGGGACCTTGCATATCTTTCCTCTTAGAGGGGTGGACATGGTCGGTATGCCAGAAGAGAAGCAAGCCATGGAAAAAAGCTTCAGGTGTAATGAAAAGGACATTGGTCTCGTCAAGATTGTTTTTTTCATATACTGTCAAAAAATAAGGATAACTTGCAAAAAATACTGTGAGTTGTAGATAGACTGCAATGACTGGCCGAATTCAACTGCCTTCTACAGCTGATACAATCTTTATGTTTTAATGTCATTCCTCTGCCCTTGTTTGTTGCTGAGACTGTACATTCTTTGTGCCTGTAGCATTGTCTTTATTTATATTAAATGCTGGTATTACTACCCAATAATATTTCGTATTTTTCTTAAAGTACTACCCAATGTACTGCTCAGTACTCACAGCCAGTTTTCATAACCATTTTGGATATCCCGGCGTTCATGAGAGGAAAAGTGAGTTTTGAAACTCACATTTTATTCCCAAAAGATAATTGCATAGTAAAACCTTGAGCAATAAGATAAGAAGGGTACTTAACCTTAGCTATAAATGTCTTTTCTCTGGTTTCTCAGAATCACCAGAGTGTGGTTTATTTTTAAAGGCAATGAACAAATAGGCTTAAAAGAGTTTTAAATTTCAGGAAATCTTACGGTTTGATAGTAACTTTTGTCAGACATAAAGATTTTAAGGTTGGAAGATCTAGATGTGTAAGTTACTGTATTTTGTTTTGTACTTTGTATCCAGATGAGGTGTAACTTAACATATACACTTGAAAGGAAAAACACTTTATTCTTCCAAAGAAAAAAAGTACCTGGGATGCCTAATTATCAGTCAGTCTAAAATCATGTGATCTCATGAAAAACATCTAGTAATGTGCTCTTACTGTCGGCATTTAAAATGGCCCCTTTAAAAACTCCATTGTGCATGATAAAGCCAATATATTTGTCAAATGTAATTGCATATCATTCACAGAACTTCATGCTTCACTAGAGTTACATATTTGTTTTGAGTTCTTAGGGGTTTCAATACATAGATACAACACTGCATCTGTATTTTATAGAGTTACAGCTTTTGTCATGTCTACATATAGGTAATGTTATTTTATAAACTGGATATCATAATGATATTTTTAATATCAAATAGAATTGGAATCAGGGAAATAGGTAGGCAATTAATAATCATAAGATTTTAATATATGCGGATTCTGGAATTTTAGGCATGCCTCTGAATTTAATGACTGATCCTTTGAGCATTTATTGTTGAGGTAGTAAATGCTACTCTGAAGAGTTTTACTGAAATCCTGACTGAGGACCATCCTTTGCATCCTCCACTGGGATATGAATTTCAATCCGGGTTATAATTACTTTGCAACATGTAGTCAGAACAGGGCATCCATTTTTCTAACATACAAACCTGTTCTTGCAAGTACTTCAAAGATTTTTGCTGGCAATACCTAACAAAGATCTGATACTGCTGGTATGGAAACACAAGCTCCCAGGTGAGGACAGCTGTCTGTGTGTTCATCTGGAGCTTGTCCTGTTGGATCCTGAGTCAGCCAGAGATGACTCTTGAGCCCTGCGAGGCCCCCCCTTGACATACCTTTTGCATGCTGTGCCTGGTGGCTCAGATAAGTTGGGAACTTGAGCCGCAGATTTGGATCTTCTCTGGCTAGTCTGAGCAGCTGACAAGCCACAGAACACCTACAGATTTTATATTTATAAATAATTACTTACGTGCCTTCAAAACAGTTTCCTCTTAGACTATTATTTTACTCTCCTCCATTTCAAATGCAAAAAACTGCTTACCCTTTCCGGGGACTGATGAGAAGGAAAATCTGCAAGGTTCTCTTTCCTCTTCAAGTCAGCAAGGAAGATAAACTCATCAGTTTGCTTGCAGATAAAATTACAATTTAAGTGTAAATTTTTAGCAATTTACTGTTTGCAACTATAAATATAATATTTTTCAATAGGTATTAATGCACCTGTTATTTGCATTAGCAATAATACTTCAAAGTTTATAACCAAATTCTCAGGTGACGTGTTTTACTCTTTTCAAGTCAGTTGCTGACAACTTCTTTCAAGTTCTGTCTGTTAGGATACAGGATACAAGGACAAGGAGATAGAGATAATTCAGTATGAAAATAGTTTCCCCTCACAGCATAATTTAAGTCAGTAGATTAAAATCATATCATTATATTATTTTATTAATGTAATACATATCCAAGCTGATAAGAGGAAGAATGTAATTCGCTAAAAAACTGTCTTTAATCTTTGAATTAAGTACGCCTAGTGTCAGTTTATGCCTTTTCTGTACCCATTATTTCAATGAATGCTCGGCGTTACTCTATAAATCTCATTTTTGACTTAAGAGGTTTACATTATGGCTTCCTGTGTGAATGTTCTCTGTTGGGTGGAGAGGCAGAGTAATGTAGTGAGACGGGCATTGGACTGGGGTGCAGGAAAGCTGGGCTCATTTTCTGTTTTGTCACTGAATTTCAGCGTGGTGTTAAGTAGCTTACAATGTCTCTTTTTTCCATTCTTTTCTAGTTCAATCAATAGCATATTAAAGCAGGATCAGTCTTTCTCTGCATGTTTATAGTAGGGTCCCTGAATAGGACCTTGCTCTTTTGATTCTTCCAAAACACATTGCAGGCTAACGTAATGGGAGAGACTGTACAGTTTGAAATGCTGTTATGCTCTACTCAGTTGTCAAATAATAGTTCATAGAGTCAAAAATGAGCAAATAAAACCCCACATTTTGGGATCTGTCTGAAAGATTTCTTTAATCTGCATTCTCAAAAGAAAGTTTTGGAAACAAGTCAGAAAACAGCTGCATCTGTTGTGAAAATAATCAGCAGCTGAAACATGACTACTACTTTTAGAAGACTTAAGGACTCACAACCTGGTTTTTGGCTCATGGCTGAACTTTAGACTCAACCACTTTCCCAGGCTGTTAGGGAACAGTTGAGCCATTCCACAGCTTAGAGCAGCCTTGGGGCTACTGAAACTGCTTTGGCTGATAATGGTTGCGAAAGTGCTGCTGTCTCAGGCAAGGATCAACAGAAATTCTCTGGCCATACCTACCTCTACATTATGCTGCTTTTTCAGTATAATAAACTGCAGTGTATGATTTCCACCGATCTGTGCCCTATTGAGGGCAACTGTCTGGGTCTTTGGTCTTGTCACTTGGGCTTCTGACATATATGCTATTTACTTTCTACAACTGGTGTCATATAGCTGGGCTGCAATGGGGAACACCCCAGCTTTTTCCTCATTGCCTCATCCGGAGCCTGCATCACACAAATGCTCATCTTGGTGGAGGAACTGTCCTACATTATAACTCCATCTTGATATATCTGCCAGTTCCTCTCAGAGAGAAACAAATGAGCCAGTAGTAATTGATTTTTCAAGTACTGTATGGATACAATGCATGAAAAATGGTAAAATCAAAACCATTTATTCAACAGAAACATTGATTTGTGTTTCCTTCTTATTTCATTTGTAGAGTCTAGTTTTATGTCCTGTTGTCCTTACTAGGCCTCTGGCACTCGGTTATGTCCAGCACTTTTCTGAAAAACTGTAGGTGGATCATTTAACACAGTTACTTGTTAAGCTTAGTCAAAATTCTGGTTTAACTTTTCAGCGGTGAAAGAAAACCAAAAATTGATCTCTTCAGAACGTGCGTTGCTGCTATTCCTCGACTGCTTCCTGATGGAATGTCAAAACTTGAGCTGATCGACTTGCTGGCAAGGTAAGCTGTTCAAGCATTAAATGACTGCTCAAGGGGAACAGAATGAAAAACTGAACCACAGAATGTGTGACTGTTTCTTAGACAAAACCATATGCTTACAAAAAGTGCTCTGATACTAATGGATCAGACATAGAGGTGTTAGCATCTTTTTACAGGCATTGTGTGGAGCCCTGAACATAAGAAGGATATTGACTGGTTGGAGCAAGTCCCGAGAAGGCCACAAAGATGCTCAGAGGGCTGGAGCACCTCTGCTATGGGGACAGGCTGAGAGAGTTGGGCTTGTTCAGCCTGGAGAAGAGAAGGCTCCGGGGAGACCTTATAGCCCCTTCCAGTACCTGAAGGGGCTACAAGGAAGGTGGGGGGGACTTTTTACAAGGGCCTGTAGTGACAGGACAAGGGGGAACGGGTTTAAATTGCAAGTGGGGAGGTTTAGATTAGATAACAGGAAGAAGTTCTTCCTGGAGAGGGTGGTGAGGCACTGGAACAGGTTGCCCAGAGAAGCTGTGGATGCCCCATCCCTGGGAGTGTTCAAGGCCAGGCTGGATGAGGCTTTGAGCAACCTGGTCTAGTGGAAGGTGTCCCTGCCCATGGCAGGGGGGTTGGAACTAGATGGTCTTTAAAGTCCCTTCCAACCCAAACCATTCTGTGATTCTATGATTATAGACTTCTCATTTTATAACAGAGTAGGTATGTCATCGAGAAATCTTTTCCATCAGTATGTAGGTTACATGATACTCACTGTTCTTCATGATACTGGCCATTTATTGCATTTTTTTGGCCATCACATCATTCTAATAAACAGGAGAGGAGATCTCTTCTGTCTAATGGAAAAATCTGGAGATACCCATTTAGTTCTGATTTATGATTCCCACATGTCCGTTTGATAAAACAGAATGTGCTAGATGCGGTGTCTTTCCGAATACTTTTTAAAATTTAATTTTTTTTTCTTTGCTAAAAGATAGAAAATCAAGACAAGGATAAGTTTAAATTTCATATCCTTCCTGCCTGGAGTCCACTGAATTTACCTAGGTAGACTTCACTTTACTGAAGAACGTAGCCTGCAACACCGACTGCTAAAACAGTTTAGGTTTCAGGATGTCAAAGCAGTGACTTATGCAAATAATTATGATAACAAGTATTGGTCAGTACAGAAATTCTGTTACATTTCAGTTCTGTATCCAAGTCAGAGCTTCCAGCATGGGTTATTTTTGTAAGTGGATTATAGTGGTAAATGCAGCCCTGAGGCCGTTGGAGCACATCGCTCTCAGGTGACTGTGACGAAGCGATCCTTGCCACTCTGCTCTTGCTTTTGAAACGTCTGTGAGGAGTGGAAGACACGGGAGTCAGAGGGTTACATGCAAAAGCAGGCACTTTTTTTCTCTATGAACACCCAACTCCCAGTGATGTGCTAAAACAGTGAAACAATTAATTCTGCTAGCAGTAAAGGGTGCAGACAGCCATACAGGCCAAAATTGCAGCCGGTGGTAGGTGTGCTGTGGTGCATGGCAAGCTTGATTTCCTTGTGTTTATGTCCTCTGCTATAAATCACTTGTGGGTTGTTTTAAGTCATGACATTATCAAGTTATATGGATACCGTATTAAATAGTAACATCGATTCTGCTTAAGGGAAATGAAAAAGGACTTGTTTCCCTTTAATCCAATACTTTAACTAGCTTTCTATCCTTAGTAATGGCATTAACCGAGCTGGTAGAAAGAACATATCCATTCTTGTCACAGCTCTTAATCACAGAGGATTGTCCAGGTCAGACCCATCGCTACTCTTAAGAAAGCTTAGAGGCAAATGTGGATTTCTTCATAAATTGATGCTTCCCTCCTTAAATCTCACAACTGTTAATATAACCACTTGTCTATCTTTATTCTATCATCAAACTTCATGCAGAAAAGGTCAGTTGTGATTATTCAGTCACAAGCAGTTTGTAAGCATTTCTTGGGCAATTTCCATGCTGAGATACTGGAAGCAGGAGGTCTGCTGGGTTGTCCGAGTCTGACTGTGGGAAGAAGTGAGACATAAAGAAGAGCTGAGGATAGCATCTCTAGAGCAACTTTGGAAGTACTTACATGCTTAGCTTTTCCCCAGCAAAGGGACCTTTAGGAAGCTGTTCTCATCTCCTTCATGTACATGCTACATGTAGATGCTACAGCACTTTGAGTCATTGATACTGTTTTAAATCAGATTAGCAAGGGAAACGCAATTTAGGTAGAAGTAAGTGGATGCATAATAGGTTGGAAAGCAGTTAAGAGTTTGTGGTTCAGGAGATGAAATAAGTGGGTAGGGTCTCAATATTGCAGAGCAGGATCACAATCTGAACACACAAAATGAGAGTCATGTTCCTATGAAAAGGCAAACCTTATTCACATCTGGAAATAAAAGTAAGTCTAAAAGATTTTGAAAAATTTATTCTGGTCTTATCAGTATCAAGGATGCCTGATTTGGAGAACTGCATCCAAGCTGGGGCATTGCAGTGGAGAAGAGACTGACCAGAGAACAAGAGAAAGATCAGTGGGTTTTAAAAGAACCCGAGAAGCTCTTCTGCCAGGGATTTGTGTGGGGGTGTGTTGTTGGGATGGAAAGCTGTTAAATATCTTCTTTTCACTAAAGATCACATAACATCCATGGGTTAATGGGTCCTTTTATTCACACACAGAATCTTTCATCCTCACAACAGAGGAGTCTGCAACTCAGCAGCTAGACTTCCTTCCAGGACAGCTGTATTCAAATTATAAGTCATAACGCAGATGTCAAGTATATACTGTACCTTTTGCCCTTCCACTGCCCACTGAAACCGTTCCTTTGAAATTACCAAGTAGGTCTTAAATTTAACTGACTCAAGTGCAAACAAACAAACAAACATTTACTTGCTTCCTCAGTGGCCTGTCATGTAATGGTAATTCATAGATGCATCTTTATGCTCAATTTGAATTTCATCCCATTTAATAATGCTGTTGGGCAGGAACTTGGGCTTAGAGACATATGTCTTTTGTATTCTTGTTATTACTTTGTGTCATTGTGCAAGTCATTTCATGGATGACATTATTATAGTCTCAGGGGGTTTGCTTGTTTTTCTGGTTTTGGCATTCCAAAGAGTAGACAAAAATTGTCCTTTCTTAGCACGTCAAAATACTGTGTTTCCAAATTTATATACAAAGTCATGTGGTTATTAAAGCCTAAAAGTTATTTTTGGAGTCATATTCAGCAAGGGTGAAGTTTCACAGCAGTTGCTTTCCTTTGGCTTAAACGAAAAGTCTCCTGCCTCCCAATTACACAGCTGTAATGAACCAAATTTGTTATGAGCTGCATCTCATCATGCACTTCCAACTGAACGGAATTTAGTTCCACTCCATTTGGCTATTTTTTTCCTCCTAGTTTTCTGTTCATTTCTTATAATGCATCCTCGTTTTCATCTATGTAGATTAAATGTAGATAAAATACTTTGAAAATGAGTTCTAACACACTACAAAAAACTACAGTCTCATGGGTAATTAAAACAAAATACATCATAAAGGCAATGAACCAAAAATTGCAGAACACACTGATCTGAATTTGCTTTATTCTATCAAGCTACCAACACAGAAGTGGTTTGATAATTTTTGTGTCAAAAGCAAGTATAAAGAATTTCTGTGTTGAAAAGAACTTCAGCACAATGCAAGTACAGAAGGAAGTAAAATTTGAAAATGGGATCTAAAATTGCACTGTCTTTCAGAAGAACTTTGGGGTTGTCTGATATGTTTTTAAAAGTGTGGAAGTCCTGAGGCTGTTTTTCACATTTCCCTATCCTAAGATTTTTAAAACATAAAGCAGTTTTTTAATTCAAATGCTTCTTTATTTTTTTTGAACATTTAATTTGAATAACTGATTTGCTTCTTGGATAAAAAATCAGTTTAGCAGGTAGGCAGCTGAGGTGCTGTGATTCTTTTATTTTTATATTGGAAGTAAACAAATACATACATAAATTATTAAATTATGTGCTAGCCTGTAAGCTTTTTGTTATTATAAATATACATGTTATTTTCTAAGTGAGTACTTGGTTCAAGGAGACAGCAAAGTTGCCAAATTATATACTTCAAAAATTCTCATCTTTTAGAGTGGAACACAGACTTCTTTCAGATCCATGAATATGTTCAGGCACTTTTGTAGCAAGAATTACAGTATAAAATCAGGCTAAGGATGATAATTGTGGTCAGTAATAATGAAACTATGATAGCATCATTGAAATCTACATTGTCATTGGGAAACTTCTGTCAGTGTTAAGTTACTGAGAAACATATGCTCCTTACCACGATAAATACTCCTGAGATTCTGATGACCTGACATTTACTTTTACTTACAGGCTATCTATCCATATGGATGATGAACTTCGACACATTGCACAGAATTCTCTTCAGGGTCTACTTGTTGACTTTGTTGATTGGCGGGAAGATGTACTCTTTGGTTTTACTAATTTTCTGCTTCGTGAAGTGAATGATATGCATCATACCCTTCTTGATACTTCACTGAAGTTGCTGCTACAGTTGCTTACGCAATGGAAGCTTGTAATACACACTCCAGGAAAAGCCTCTGAACAGGCAAAAGCCAGATCTGCAGAGGTATGAAATCAAGAGATCTGTGTCCTAATATTTATACTAGTTGAAGGCAGAAATTATGTTCCTTGGTACTGCTGTTGTTTCTGTGGTTTGTATTTACTCACCTGAGAAGAATTCACTATGTAAGTTTTTTGAAGGTAATTAGTTCAGCTGTCTTTTGAGGATAGCTATGTCCTTGTGTAATAGAGCAGATGTTGTTGTTGAGCAACATGAGAGAATGCATGTCAAACTGAAATACGCACATCAACAAAAGCACATAAAGTGAAATATGTGTGTGTAGATGTGGCAGAAGGATATTTTCCCAGAACTGAAAATGGTTGATAATGCTAGTGAGAACACTGGGAAGAGCAAAGTGGATCTTCCCTTCCCGTAGCCATTTCATTTGGTTGATTAAAAAATGTCAAAGAACCCAATTGTTTCTACAGCCTGCTGTCTCCACGTGTTGCAAACAGTCCTGGGAAGCGAACAGCTTTGCTCCTGCTCTTTCCCCCCAGCACTGTCCCACAGATACTTTCATTATGAGGGATGATTTTCAGGCTTCTTATCTCCTAACCCAATCACACTGGAAATGTTTTTCTTTGAGCAAGCACGAGCAAGCATGCTTTATGTCACAGAGGGCCATTACTTAATAGGGAATAATAGTGTTGCAAAAATACAGAAAAGACAAATCCTCACATACTTTTCAGTAAATATTCTTACACTTTGCTGGTGGGGTCAGGTTCTAGAGGCCACCTACCTGAGGCGTTGCCTGCTGCAGGATCAAAGAAAGACCTGAGGACCTGCTCTCTGGAGTAGAAAAAGTGTGAAGTCTTCACAGTCTGACTTACCCATTCCTTTTTTAGTGGAGGATGCACTTAGTAGATAATAGTTAAATTGCAAATTAGGACCAAAGGACTCTATTAAAAAATTAGTTTTGTGGAACAGGACAACTTAAAGCAACACAACTTGGTTGTTTGAGGGAATGCTGTCGGTATCCTACTTCAGCGGCATTTACATGGCCTCTGCATTTTGTTTGTGTCCTAATTAAATAGAATATTTCTTGGAGACCTAATTTTCAAACACTGTCACTCCACTTTTCCCTCCTTGCACTGTTCTGCAGTTGATACCAAATGGATCCAGCCACAGGATACAGTCTGAAAGAAGCCCCTATTCTAACGTACTCCATGCAGTCGAAGGATTTGCGCTGGTTCTGCTGTGTAGTTTCCAGGTTGCTACACGTAAATTAGCTGTTTTAATCCTCAGAGAGATCCGTGCTTTATTCCTGGCCCTTGGCCAGGCAGAGGTATGGTTTTCCTTTTCTAGAACTTTGAATTAAAGTTTTCCAGGAAAAGATAAAGCTCAAAGCTTCTATTACAGTTGCTTTTAATGTAATTGCTGTGGTGTAGCAAGTATGCACTTAGTTTATAAAAAAGCATTTGGCCTGTGCTTACCATCTCTGTTTGCCTTAACACTGCAAACATTTCTGTGTACTTAACAATGTAACATTAATAGTATGTGCTCCGTACAAGAATTTGAAGGGAAACGTGCACAGCAACTTCATTTTTTCTCTTGGCATGATGTGAATGTACAAGACACTGCAAAAACTTTTTTTCTGCATGGATTATTTTTGTATTGTCAGGATTATAAATTTATATTGGAAATGAAACTCATTCCTGTAGCATACCATATAGTAAAAAACCACAGCATAAGACACATTTAAGATTATTCACATACATTTCCCTTGTATAGTAAAGACCTCTAAGTCTTTTTTATGGATATAGAAATACGGAGAGTCATGATGTGTGTTGGCAGTCACAGCTCAGTGAGCCATCTAAATGCCTAAGAACACAAATATCTGTGTTCATGCCAAAGGAATGCTTTAATAAACAGTAAGCTAATTTTTCAGTCTTTTGATACCAGCTCTCCAAAGTCATTTGGGATTTTCTGATATGAGCTTTTGTTTGGTAAGCAGCGAGCTATAGCCACAAATTAACTTCATTTCAAACCGCAGCCTGGACTTGGTTCTGAGATTTGTATGAAAAAGACAAAATGGACCCATCATTACCCATGAAATTTTTTTAGCTATTTTAGATTCATGTCATAATTTGTAGGTGGCTCTGTTTCATATACCAGCAAAATAAGAGAAATAATTTGGTCAGGAGAGCAATTAACTTGTGTTCTCTGTGTTATGCAGGATGATGACAGGCCTATGATTGATGTCATGGATCAATTGAGTTCTTCTATTCTGGAAAGTTTTATTCATGTGGCTGTTTCAGATTCAGTAAGTACTACTTTACTGTTACTGCTAGCGTTTACGCAGCACATGGACATAACAAATATCAGGCATGACATACTAAAAATAAAGCTGCTAAAAATCCAAGAAATCATACAACTTTAAGGTTCCTTACTTTTATCCAAGGCTTCACAATGTCCCAGACAATGTGTTTCATGAAAAAATCATTCTGTGGATGTAGAAGATGTTACCTATAGAAAAAAAATAAAGTAACTAAAGTTATAATCAAAGCTGTGTAGATGCTGGACCTCTGACCTGCATCTGAAAAGAACCATTGGAAAGTCTTGTTTCCAGCACCACCTGATGCTTGGGGCACTTGAAAGTCACTCACTGCTATAATCTCTTCCAGAAGGGAATAAGCTGTAGCTCCCTTGTGTGCTCAGAAGCGGCCTTGCCTGCAAACCTAAGTCTAAGCTCTAGGGTAATGCCCAGCTGGGGTGAATCCCTGCCTTCACTCTCTCATGGATTTAATGTGCCTGGCGTCACCAGAGGAAGCAGAGATGCAGTAAGCATTTTGAAGGAGTCAGCAGAAGAACTGATAGATGGGTAACTTGGCTTACATACTTAGAGATTAGTGCCCTTGTCCAGGGAGCAGGAGCTATCAGTTCTGGGCACTGTTCAGCTTGGTGAAGTTTATAACAAGATTTGTGCCACATGAGTGCCCTTTCCTGGGGTAGGAAGGGGACATTGAACCGGTAGTGTAGTCGGGCCATTTTGCAGCTGAAAACAAGAAAACTGAGGAATCAGAAACTGGGCACGGAAGAGACGTTCTGGCTCTGTAACCCAGAAGTTAGGAATTTTAGCTGAAATAACAGAACCTGGGTTTGGATGTTGCAGTTTCTGTAGGCAAGGGTTTGGATTTTGTGCTTTAATCCTGTGCATTGATAATATAACAAAGCAAGTGTGTTGCCTGTGTCCCCGGTTTCTGACAAGTACAGCAGAGAGTGGTAATATAGCGATTGCTTATGCAACAACGGGTGCAGGAAGCAGGCAACTGTTGCATCCGATCTGAGGTCTCATAAGTGAATAATGAGGATGCCAAAACACATGGTTTAAATTTTTATTCCACAAAGGTGTTTTCTTAAGACAAAATTTAAATTACAGTAGAGAAATGGTTTGCTGATATGAGAATTCTACTTGCTACTGAAGGTAGCTGGATTTAAAGTGGATTAAAACTGCTTGGGCACCTGCTTCTGCCTCTTAATTTCCTACACACATATTCAAATACCCTTATGAATTCTGAAGAATATTTATTAATAGCATCGAGATTTATCATATTGTCATAGGAGACTTAATCATGGGCTAAAGTTCTGCCTGGCTGTTTGGACCATGAACGTAAGGCCAGTCTGTATTATTACAGAGTGCAGTCTCATCCAAGAGACGGTGCATGTCTGCAGGCAGCAAAGAGAATGGAAAGTAACAGTGAGATTATATTGATCAGCATAATCAATATTTATTGTAGAATTTAAGGGCACAAGTTATTGTGCCTATTGCAGTAATAGGGGCTTTAAGGAAGAACCAGAGGGGAAATAATGAGGTAGCTCTTACCAACATTTGTGAACAGCTGTTCCTGAGTGAAAGGGCACTGCGATGGGAAGCATAAGAATGTTGGTCTAAAAAATCCTACAGAAGTTGTCCATAGAGCTTGAAAATAAAGACAAGTGCTGAGGGGTAACATGGCAGGGGTAACTGACTGTGATTTTTATCTTTTCTCTCCGTAGACAACAATCCCATTAACACACAGTGTGGATTTGCAGTGGCTGGTGGAGTGGAATGCCGTCCTAGTGAATAGCCATTATGATGTGAAGAGTCCTTCCCATGTCTGGATATTTGCACAATCTGTTAAAGACCCATGGGTTCTCTGCCTCTTCAGTTTTCTTAGACAGGAGAATTTACCAAAACACTGTCCTACAGCTCTCAGCTATGCTTGGCCATATGCTTTCACGAGGTTGCAGCTGATAATGCCTCTTGTGGATCCAAAGTAAGAGGCAATCTGCATTTAACTTTCATTTCTATGGGTTGTGTGATTTCAATACAAGATTTTTTTAGCCTCATGTTTCAGTATCAGTGTGTAAGTCCTGCAAGGTGTTACCCAAACATTCAGTTTTGAGTTTCATAATTTCAACCTGTAAGGTGGAAAACCGTAGTTTTCTACCTTCATTGATCTTTCCCATGTATCGTGTCATATTACCAGTTGGAGCAAGTCCAGAGGAGGCCACGAAGATGCTCAGGGGGCTGGAGCACCTCTGCTATTGGGACAGGCTGAGAGAGTTGGGCTTGTTCAGCCTGGGGAAGAGAAGGCTCTGGGGAGACCTTATAGCACCTTCCAGTACCTGAAGGGGCTACAAGGAAGCTGTGGGGGACTTTTTACAAGGGCCTGTAGTGACAGGACAAGGGGTAACGGGCTTTAATTGACAGTGGGGAGGTTTAGATTGGCTGTCAGGAAGAAATTCTTCCCGGAGAGGGGGATGAGGCACTGGCACAGGTTGCCCAGAGATGCTGTGGATGCCCCATCCCTGGAAGTGTTCAAGGCCAGGCTGGATGAGGCTTTGAGCAACCTGGTCTAGTGGAAGGTGTCCCTGCCCATGGCAGGGGGATTGGAACTAGATGGTCTTTAAGGTCCCTTCCAACCCAAACCATTCTGTGTTTCTGTGATTCTGTGATATTGAATAGCAGCTGGTGGCTACGTACCAAGTTTTATTACCTTTCAAAATATTTAAAGATCCTGTGTAATTAAGACTGGGAAATTATTTTAATAATTTTTACTTACTTTTAAATTCTAGTATTCCTGTTAATGCAAAGAAAACAAGTACAGCAAGCAGTGGAGACAACTATGTTACTTTGTGGAGAAACTATCTTATTCTCTGTTTTGGAGTAGCAAAGCCCAGTATTATGAGCCCAGGACACTTGCGTGCTTCAACACCAGAGATCATGGCTACCACTCCTGATGGAACAATGAACTACGATAATAAGGTGATGCACCCTGTTTCAAACAAATTCTTAATTTAGGAGAGTTTTAAACTGCATCTGCATGCAAAACCATATCCTGGTGAAAATATTTCAGTTAGGGGAATATTTTGATATATGCAAACTGCTTAAGGCACATAATTAACAATGAAAACATCTGTACAGTCTGTATCAGTGTGTCAACAAATATTCAGCAAAAGCCATGACATTTTCAAAATACTATGTTTTTTGTCATATTCTGGGTAATGTATGTTCAAAACATGGAAGTTCTGGACATACATGTTGCAGTTAACTTTAGTTTGTCATCCCCTTTCTTTCCATGCAGAGCACTCCAATTTGTCAACTTAGAGCAGGATTAAGCAGTAGGGCAGATGCCTGAATAAGCATTGTATGCCTGTCAGACATGAAGGAATATTTTGTGAAATACAGTTTCAACTAGGAGCAACCTGAGAGGAGCAGTAGCTCCACAATTACTGGAATATTTTAATGAAACAACAGATTAAGTAAATTACAGTAAGCTGAATGAAAGCAAAGATATTTCCCAGATGTATTTATTTGCTAGGCCTTATTGAGATGATTGTGATGTAGGAGACATCCAGATAGGCTGGTGTATTAATATCCACAAGAGTAAAATAATTTCAGCATGTTTTTAAAATAAATTTTCTTTTTTGGACAATGCCTTTTTGTAAAAAAAAAAATAATTTGTATTTACTTAATATTGATAATCCTGTCAATGATTTCTTAATATATTTTAGGCTATTGGAACTCCATCTGTTGGAGTCTTACTAAAGCAGCTAGTGCCTTTGATGAGACTTGAAAGCATAGAAATAACAGAATCACTTGTGTTAGGATTTGGAAGAACAAATTCCCTTGTTTTCAGGTACTTCCCCACTTATCATATTCTTAGTTATTTGCATCTAATTCAAATGCATTACTTTTGTTGTAATTTAAATATACTAAAATTTTTATTTGCACTCTAGACATTATTGCTTATGTATTGATTAAAATATTGATTTTTTTCAGAGGAGACTAGATTTTGTTTTCAAATTCTTGATTTTTTTTTTTTTAATTTAGGGAATTAGTAGAAGAGCTTCACCCACTAATGAAAGAAGCCCTAGAAAGAAGACCAGAGGTTAGTTGAGAAAATTAAATGTACTAGCTTGTTTAAACTGCAAAATTAATTTTAGAGTAGTAATTTTTTCTCCTTGAAAAACAAGGAAATTCTTTTGTAACAATTTAAGCTCTGTGTGCAATTGTGTATAAGAACATAACTTAAAATAATTCAATTAAAACTTAGTTTAATTTAAATTCTATCAGTGATACAAAATGTGCAATATAGAAATCTATTTTGAGGAAAAATTTCTACTCAAATATGGAACCTCCTCATTGGGAAGTCAGCTGTATTGGAAATCCACTTTCAATAGCTGGAAAAAAGTACCTTGTAACACATCTGGGCTACAAGCACATTTCTTGTCAGTGTTCAGATACACTTTTTATTTGCAGGGTAGGCAGGGTGATCTATTTCAATTTCAGTTGATTGTATTTGTTTACTCTAAATACAGCAAGTTAACTGGCAAATTCATAATTTTCACCTTCATTATAGTGCTGCCCTTTGTCATAACAGCAGGTAGTGCTAGAAGGGATCCCACTAGATCATCTGATCTGTTGAAGGGAGGATGAACTAGTCTTGTGCCATTCCTGACAGATACTGTCTAAACTGTTCGTAAAAACCTCTGGTGGTAGACTCTGCAGCCAGACTAAGCAATTTAGTCACAGCATGTGTCGCTGCGGCTAAACAGGAAAGCCGTGGGGAGAGCTTGAGTACTGGACTGGAGTTCCTGTTCTGCTCAATTTTCCCTCCATAGCTCTGTTATGGCTCATTCCAGCTGGCTCCAGGACAGAAATCCGAGATGGCTCTGGATGTAGCACACACCCAGGAACAAGCCCCAGAAGGCACCAAGCCACCAAACTTGTCCTTCTCCAAACCACCCCAACTGCCTGTCCTCTGCTATGCTTCCCCTCCTCCCAGCGTGCAGCAGCCTAAGGGGCAGGTTACAAAACTGCTGCGGCTGCGAAACACCCCTTGGGTTAGAGCAGGCGGTCTGTGATGAGAAAATACGCGGTGATCCTGCCATTGCACCGGTCAGGCTAGGCGAGGTGGACATAGCCAGCCTTCCTGAGGTCTTCTGGAGCAGTGGGAATAGGAGGCAGCCTGCGCCACTTGACTCTGGGGCCACGAACAGGCCCTGTCTCTGTTAACCAGTGTAGACACAAGCAATGTTGCTGCATTAACACTGTCCTCTGCCCACGCCTGTTTACCTGGTTCTCAAGTAATTTCAGACTGCGGGTTCACTGCCCTGGCCTCCACAGCAGTTTCAGTAAGGTATCCTCACGGAGACCTGCTGTGCTGTCCCCCTCTGCCAAGTCATAGTCTGTGGTGCAGAAGCCACACAGGGAATGGTGGTTGGGAAGAAGTTAAATCATTAGTAGGTGGACAGAGGCTCACAGCTAGGCCCCATGTGGGATAACAAAAATTAATTCACTTGGTGAGCACTTAATTTGTGTTAAGTTTTACGAGGACAGTTCTTAATGATTCTGCATCTGGCAAACATCCACTACCGTTTCCACTCAGTGTTGCTTCACACCTCAGTTCGTTTGTGTGCCTTCCATCCCTATGAAGTCTTTGATTTGCAGGTCACTTGTTTTCTTACTGGGCAGAAGTGGGTTAATACATGTTAGCGCAGCCACTTGCTTCTGCTTTTCTGCCTGTGCACCATCGAAGAGAGACTTGAAAGGCCTTTTCTGGACAGATACTACCCAGTATCAGGAGATATACCTCAGGAGAGGAATCAGAAGAATGCAGAGGTTTATGGTGTGCTGTAAGAGCAAATTTAGCGCATGGAGATTTCGGTAGAGGAATATGGAAACAAGAGACTGCAGTGTTAATTCCTGTAGTGCTCTTGATGTGGAGAATTGGGACACCATCCCGCAGGCAATGCCACCAGTGAGTGACTGTATGGGTCGTGTAGCTGTAGAGAACACGGCAGGCCTCCATGTCAGCAGGCAGGTGTCCAACGTACCAGCAGTAACTTCCCTGAGCTGACATATGCTATGACTAGAAACGGAATTACCAGCACGGCCCAGAACTGCAGGGGTAAACCAAAATGGACATTACACAAGATCCACCATGTGGCTGGCATAGAGCTTGCCAGCTCGCCTCTGACAGTGTTGCAGGAGTCAGCTGAGCCTGTTAAATACTGTGTTACAATAGAACTGCTTTTTGCTCTACATGTGCTTCTTGGAAACTTTAAGATGTAAAGGGAAAAAACAAGGCTTTAAGTGGGACAAACCATATGGCGTAATGTTTTGAATAAAGCCTTTGGCTGGGATGCTGCAGACTGCCGGTCCTGGGTCAGAGTACCAGGGAAAGTATCACTTCCTTTTCCCAAGCATCTCTTACTGGCCATCAGCAGAGCCAGAGTACTAGGTGAGAGACTCAGTATTGCCATTCTTACGTTCTGAAGATTTGATCTTTCTCTGAGCTTTTCGTGTTCCGGCAGCAAATTTGTTTGAGTGCAATAGCAACTTTTTTACCTTCTCGTGTTTTTTTTTTGCTTAGCGGAAATGCATGTTACGAAGAGACAAGTCAATTTAGCCCTTTAGCAAAGAACAGGCCTTGTTGCATTCACGTATTTCAAAGCAAGATAGAAAACAGAAAGGACAGCTTTCTAGAAGTTACTGAGGTACAAAGAACCAGTTAACATCCGTGCAGTCCTGTTCTATGGGAGGGAGTACGTTACCTGTGTGTGCAACCACTGCAGTCAGCACATCCAAGAGCGTACTAGGGGGGTGTCTGCTAGGAGCTACCTTGAATATGGGTGATCATGTAGCTGCAGCATTGCCAAGTTTAAGAATGGCTAGTTACAAATATTTTCCTGAGTTCTGAATATCTGTTCTGCACTTTACAATCCTTCCTGCACCTGAACTAGATGGTATTAATCTAACATGAATATCCCTGCTACCTGAAGGTAGCATGATTTTTGGCACAGGAACCTTGAATATGAATTAAGTTTTATCCAGTATTTCATTATTTCATGTCCACATTTTCCGTGAGGACTAAGGTTGATGTTAACATTTTGTTCAAGAACAGTTACAAATATAAAAATTTGATCCTATTTAGTTATGTGTTGATGTAAAGCACACTGGTATGATGAAATATCCAAAGCAGTCACATTCTTTCATGAAGAAAATGCTTGAACTGAAATTCTTAAATATCACTACTGTGCTGACCTTTCTGAAGTTGCCAGTTTTTAGTGTATGTACCTATGCATATACAAAAATGGTTGCTTTTTTAAATTCCAAGAACAAGAAACGTCGAGAGCGCCGAGACCTACTACGACTGCAGTTACTGCGAATTTTTGAACTGCTTGCTGATGCTGGTGTTATAAGTGACAGGTAGGACTATCACTCACCATAAATATTGATCTTTAAGTGAAATAATTTTCAGTGTTTACAACACTGAGTTTATATCAGTTTGTTCTTTGAACAATTGTGTCATCTGTCAGATATGGAGAGATTTTTACGCATTTCTTCAGAAAGCTGTAGTGTCACTACACTGTTACTCTATATTAATATACAACTTTCCTTTATGCTAGTACAAATGGAGCCTTAGAAAGAGATACATTAGCCCTTGGAGCCTTGTTCTTAGAGTATGTTGATCTGACTCGCATGCTTCTGGAGGCTGAAAATGATAAAGAAGTCGAAATCCTTAAGGATATGAGAGCACATTTCAGTGCAATGATTGCCAACTTGATCCAGTGTGTTCCAGGTATGGTGCTAAATTATCTCAAGATACTATGGAATTGCATTTAATGTATGTATTGTAAAAATAATTTTTAATTTCTTTTTTTCTGTGGTTTTTTCACTGCTTGTGAATTGTCATGTAACAGATGTAGACGGGAATGTGGACACAAATGTGTTCAAAAGTCTATTAAGAGTGAAATAAAAGAACAATAGAGCTCATTGAAGCTTGTAATACTCATTTATAAGAAACATCTCTTTAACAGCCTAGCAAAGAAATTTTCTGTGACCTCTAGAGACTCCAAATTTTTTTGACATAAGGCCTTATTTGCTACCCTTTGACTTTATTGCCAGACTCTTCAAAATCTCAGACAGGGCTTGAAAAATACAGGTAGGTGCAGAAAATGTACAGTATTAAATTTAGCAAAAAACTTGCCCGAGGTGTTGAGAATGTGTCACATGTTACCTGACTCCAGTTGTATAGCAAAGATTTCTCCAATAGATTTCATACTTTTTATATATTGCAAGATCAGTTCAGAAACGTAAAGTAATTCCATTAGCGCAAAAAAAAAAAAAAAAGCCTGCTTTAAAGTCCTTGTAATTACTGGAAGATGAAGTCTGGAGGTTACTCAGTGTATGCAAATCTATAATCTCCAGATCATTTATGACAGGACAATAACAGCATTAGTAGCAACAAATAAGAAGGGAAGAGTACAGCAAGGAAATAAATAATGAACAGATGTTTTCATGCAAGTTCCCAGTGTGCAAATCTTGTCAAAGGCGTATAATTGCTTTCAGCTGTAAGAGACATAAAAAGTATGTAATAGTTGAACAAGATAAGTAAAAAATGGCATCCCTGCTATTCTCAGTTAAGACAGTAAAAAAATCCCTGTTGAACTTAGTGGTGCCAAGTTCTTAGCTGCTGTTAACAAACAGAATACTGAATTTCTTTCCTTTATTTCTTTCTGAATGATGCTCATTAACAATACAGAATTTCCAGGAGTATGTGCATAGTCCTTCCTCCCTCATCTATTGTCACATTCTGCAAAGCATGTGTGTTGTGATTTAACCTCAGCCAGAAACTGAGCACCACGCAGCTGCTCGCTAACTCCCCCTGAACGCCGGTGGGATGGGGGAGAGAATCAGAAGAGTAAAAGGGAAAAAACTTGTGGGTTGAGATAAGAGCAACTTAAATAATTGAAATAAAATAAAATATAATAATAATGTAATAATAACAGTAACAACAGAGTATACAAAAACAGTGATGCAAAATGCAGTTGCTCACCACCCACTGCCTAGCCAGTCCCCAGGCAGCAGCCCCCCAGCCAGCTTTCCCCTAGTTTTGTACTCAGCATGATGTTATATCGTGTGAGTTATCGCTTTTGGCCAGTTTGGGTCAGCTGTCCTGACTGTGCCCTGTCCCTGTTTCTTGTGCATCTCCACCGTTCTCAGTCAGTAGAGCATGAGATGCTGAGAAGTCCTTGATTTAGAATAAACACTACTTTGCAACAACTAAAACATCAGTGTGTTATAAATATTATTCTCATGCTAAATCCAGAACACAGCACTATACCAGCTAAGAGGAAGAAAATTAATTCTATCTCAGATGAAACAAGAACAACATAACGAAGGACTACATGTTGTATGGATTTTACACCATCAAACAGCCATCTTGTATGTTTTGAGAGAATGCAGTAACTGCTGCATTTCAGTAACCCAGTATGTAATTCTGTAGAGATGTATTTTCTGCTAACAAGACAGCTTTAAGATACATCACAAAATCATAGAATGGTTAGAAGGGACCTAAAGACCATCTAGTTCCAACCCCCCTGCCATGGGCAGGGACACCCTCCACTAGACCAGGTTGCTCAAAGCCTCGTCCAGCCTGGCCTTGAGCACTTCCAGGGATGGGGCATCAACAGCTTCTCCATCTGCTTCACCACCCTCTTTGTGAAGGACTTTTTCCTGATGTCCAGTCTAAATCTAAACCTGCCCACTTTCAATTTAAACCCGTTACCCCTTGTCCTGTCACTACAGGCCCTTGTAAAAAGTCCCCCCCAGCTTCCTTGTAGCCCCTTCAGGTAGTGGAAGGGGGCATTAGGGCTCCCCCC
>NW_010236795.1:97969-102174 GCF_000690775.1 Eurypyga helias
CAAGAGCAGAGAGGAGGGGCAGAACCCCCGCCCTCGACCTGCTGGCCACACTTCTCTGGATACAGCCCAGGATACGGTTGGCTTTCTGGGCTGCTAGCGCACACTGCCGGCTCATGTCCAGCTTTTCACCCACCAGTACCCCCAAGTCCTTCTCCTCGGAGCTGCTCTCAATCCACTCTCCACCCAGCCTGTCCTTGTGCTTGGGATTGCCCCAACCCAGGTGCAGGACCTTGCACTTGGCCTTGTTGAACTTCATGATGTTGCCACAGGCCATAACGTTTAACTCCTACCAAACAAATGTTTATTGTGTCAACACTATCATCTTTAGCCACTGTTCATATTGATATGCATTAGTATTTTCTAGTTAGACTTTGTTTTCTGGCATGGTTTCTAGATGAAAAATAATTGGCCAGAAGCAGTTTGCCAGTCTTTTTAATAAATGTAGTACTGCCTCTGCCATCATGTGTTGCTGTGGGAAATTAAAAGTTTTCTATTTTTTTCTCCCCATGATTAAGAATTCATAGATATTTTTCATTTTCTCAGGTAATTTAGCTGTTCAGAAAATACACCACATCTTTGTCATAAAGAAAAAGGCACCAAGTTTCTTTCGTTTCTTGTCCCTAACTGTTAGAGTAGTAGAGTAGTAGAGTCCCTCCTGTATTACAGTAAGACCAAGTTTGGGCTTGTACTTAAAGGATTAGAAAAAACAAGTAAATATTTACCATTAAAGGAATGCAAGAGTCAGTGAAAAGCCTGAGTCTATAATTAGTTTCTTGCATGCTGTTTCTAAAGTCAGCTGTACCGGTTTGTATACAAATTAATTCAGAACTGAAGGTTCTTAAAAGATGCATCTTATTCACTACACTGGATTTTTTAAATGAGCTTAGATACTTTGGATTGAGTGTATAGTGGACATTTAAGAAAAACTCCATTTGTAGAAATTTAAAATTCATGTTGTCATCTCTGCCACATGAATATGTATTTAACATTAACAAAGCATACGTATTTCTATTTCTGTTCACTTAGTGCACCACAGGAGATTTCTCTTTCCTCAGCAGAGCTTGAGGCATCACCTGTTCATCTTATTCAGCCAGTGGGCAGGACCTTTCAGCATTATGTTCACACCACTGGACCGTTACAGTGATAGAAATCATCAGATTACAAGATATCAGTATTGCGCATTAAAGGTATTAGAAGTTTCACCATCAAAATCAGTAATAGCAATTTTCTGGTCAAAATACAAGTAATTGTGGGTTTAATTTCCTTTTATTTCACATAAATATGAAGTGGCATACTTTATGCTAATTGTTTTGGAAACCAGAACGCATTTAAGAATTTTATTTAACTGTTCATTAATAGGTTATCAGATTCAGTGGGAGAATATTAGGCTCTGAATTTAAATATAGCACCAGTTCAGTATCACATGCTCATCTCAGGACTGTCTCCCACACTTGCCTAGAGACATGTTTAATAATAATAAAATGCTTTTGCACTAAAACCGCTTGCAACTCCCCCTATAAGTAAGCTGAGAAAATAATAGCTTATGTACTTCTATAAGCTACATTACCTGGTGTAAAACAATATTTGTAGAAGGATGCTATTGAAGCATATGTGTATTTTAATTGTTTTGTAGCTAACTTGTGAAGACTGGGTATAATGACAAAATGTATCTTGAAGAATGGGGAAACTGGGCTGCAGTATTCCTTCCAAAATGCTTAAACGGAGCATTATCTTGAATCCAGTAACATCAACAGCACACAGTTACTGGGTTCCAGCAAATCAGCTGTTACCAGTTTCACCATAGTTCCCTCAAAAATAAAAACAAGTGACATTCCTGTTAGCCTGGATTTGGGCTCAAATCATTCTGAAAGGTTCATTCGTGTTGCTTTTCCATGAAACTTAAGTTCCTTGTGTTTTTAGGCCATGTCGGCTGTGCTCTGCTGTGGACCGGTATTTGATAATGTTGGCCTTTCACCTGACGGGTATCTTTACAAATGGCTTGATAACATTCTGGCTTGTCAAGATTTACGTGTAAGTACTCAGCAAAATACAACACAGGAATCATTTTAATCTCTGTTCTGGATGAATAAAGAGTTTGTGACTATGAGAACTATGACTCTGTACATTCTAGTTTGAGAAGGAAACAATAGCTTTATGCAAGGTTCTAATAAAAAGTGTAATTATTTTAAAAGCATTTTAGAAGTAAAAGAATTAGTATTTCTGAAAATATAATATATATAAGCTTAAAAAAATACTTTCTGGCTTAATGTTGCTTGCAACAATTATTTAGGCCTTTCATCTGCTCATAAATGTTAGAAGTGGCACAAGCTCAAAAATACTTGTATTTCTATTTGGAGTACTTCCACCCACCTGCTTCAAGTTTCTGTGCAATGAGAATGTAAAACCCTTCCTGCTTGGTCACATAGATGCTGGTGAAACAAATCAGGGTGAAAGTGAGTGGGTAGATCTTCCAAAGAAGTCAAGAGGATAAATGGTTCTGGAGAGGAAAGAAAGGATTTTTTTTTTTTCGGTTGTGAGGTAGCTAGAGGATACATGCTGTAGCAATGGTAATTGATTTGGAAAAAAAAAACCAAAAATATTGGACAAATTAAAAGAAAGAAGGGATAACTGCAGACAAAAATATTTTGGAAGTCAGATAAGATTCTGGAATGCTAGTAGGGGTGGAGCTATAAAGATATGTATAAGTGGTATGTATAGTTTAAATTCTTATGGATGTGGGAAGGAAACCTAGAATATGAGAAAGTAAGAGAGATACTTTTCCTCCTGACATGTTTTCATTATCATCAACAAATACTATATCACTGTGTCTAATTGATCTTTGGCATATACCACTCAGAAAGTAACTAGGGACAAAAACTACCTCTCTTTTAAACTTCTCCTCTTGAAAAAACAAACTTGGATACTGTAGGTGAAATTTGTTTCCCCTAAGCTAATCACTGTAATTCATGATTAATCACTGTAATGAAGGACTGCAACTGAACTGCATTGCCTACACAGCTTGTTCACATTTAGGAGATGAAGATCCTACTCTGTCCGTTAACATTACATAACATTTGCAGTCTTTACAAGTAGTTAACTACACTTGGTGACAGGATGTTAATAGGCATTAGTGTTTGGTGTTGCAGTTCTGTCCTCTGCTGAAGAATCACGAGGGCGTAGTCCAAGCCTTAGCTGTCTGTAGGTTATACAAGGATCAAGAGATGCAAGGTCTGTAGGGAGAGTTGTTAGATTGCTTGATGTAGTTGGATTAAACACACAAGTTTTCGTACCCCCAGGCTTGGAAAAGAGATTTTTCTTTGTCTGCCTTGCTTCTGTATTAGTTAAAAGAAGGATAAACTTGAAAATGTGTCACTTTTTGAAACTTACATAAAGTAGGAAATAAAAGTTTAACAAATCAGTTAACCAATGCACATGGAAGTTGCCCAGGAACACCTATCAAGTGTCTTAGATTTTTCTGAGGATTCTGCTCTTGTCTGTGCCTGGTTTTGGAGACCTCTTTTGAAAATGTATTTAATTTATCTGGTCTCTGTACATATAATTTTCTTTCAAGTGAGCAGTATTGAAAACTGAGTCACATTTCAACTGCGTTATCCCTAAAATAAATTTATGATAAATTTTCAGATTTCTTTTTACTTATTTTGAATACTGCATTTTTCTCTTGTTTTTCCTATGTCACACTGAGAATTGCAGAGAATGAACATACCTGATTTCACCAATCATGTTTTGACATGTGCTTATATATGCCCAGGTTCATCAGCTTGGCTGTGAAGTTGTAGTCCTGTTGCTTGAACTAAATCCTGATCAGATCAATCTCTTCAACTGGGCTATAGATCGATGTTATACTGGATCATACCAGCTTGCCTCTGGATGTTTCAAAGCCATTGCAACTGTGTGTGGAAGCAGGTATTAATTGATCTATTAATCTACACTTTCAAATGTAAAGGAAAATGAAAGTTCAGCTTGTTTTGTAAAGAATTGCTAGCCACACTCTTACATTATGTCCTTTCAAACAGCTCTCGGGGACTCTTATCACTTCATGTCTGTGATTCTGAAAATTCTGAAAAGTGATGTGCTTCGTAGAAGATGCTCTTAATATATATATATTTGAAATCTATGGCATTTTTATGCTTTCTTTTCTCAGAAAGATACAAACTAACCATGTCGTGTTTTAACTCGGGCTAGCA
>NW_010236796.1:0-253 GCF_000690775.1 Eurypyga helias
TGCTGAGCCAGCGGCCCAGGGTGCACCCCCACAGCTGCTGTTTCCCACCCCTTGCCTGCCCTGCTCCCAGGCATTTCAGGGAGCTGAGCACACCCTTCCCAGCTGCCCCGTGGGATGCTGCTGGGCCCCACCACTCCCCTGCGCTGCCTGGTGCCAATGCTCCCCTTGTCCCCAAGCTGTCAGCACGGGCAGTGCCAGCCCTGCACAAGGGTGGCCACGATGTGACTGTGTTTGCTGCTCTCCATCCCTCACC
>NW_010236797.1:0-245 GCF_000690775.1 Eurypyga helias
CTCAGGGTACCCCAACACCCATCACTCAGGGCACCCCAACACCCCAAACACCCCAACACCCATCACCCCAAACATCCCAAAACCCATCGTCCCAGACACCCCAACACCCCTCACCCCAGACACCCCAACACCCATCACTCAGGGTACCCCAACACCCATCACTCATGGTACCCCAACAACAATCAGCCAGGGTACCCCAACACCTGACACCCCAACACCCATCACCCCAGACACCCCCACACACA
>NW_010236797.1:432-1469 GCF_000690775.1 Eurypyga helias
AGGGTACCCCAAGACCCACCACCTTGGGCACCCCAACACCCGTGGCATCCCCACACCCATCACTCAGGGTACCCCAAGATTCTGTCTTGAGCACCCCAATACTCAATCACATTGGGCACCCCAACACCTCGTCTGGGGCACCCCAACACCCTTGGGTACCCCAACACCCCCTCACTTGGCCATCCTCCACCCCATCACCCTCGGGCACCCCAAGAACCACCATCACCCTGAGCACCCCAAGACCTCGTCTGGGGCACCCCAACACCCTTGGGTACCCCAACACCCCCTCACTTGGCCATCCTCCACCCCATCACCCTCGGGCACCCCAAGAACCACCATCACCCTGAGCACCCCAAGACCTCGTCTGGGGCACCCCAACACCCTTGGGTACCCCAACACCCCCTCACTTGGCCATCCTCCACCCCATCACCCTCGGGCACCCCAAGAACCACCATCACCCTGAGCACCCCAAGACCTCGTCTGGGGCACCCCAACACCCTTGGGTACCCCAACACCCCCTCACTTGGCCATCCTCCACCCCATCACCCTCGGGCACCCCAAGAACCACCATCACCCTGAGCACCCCAAGACCTCGTCTGGGGCACCCCAACACCCTTGGGTACCCCAACACCCCCACGCTTGGGCATCCTCCACCCCATCACCCTTGGGCACCCCAAGAACCATCATCACCCTGAGCACCCCAAGACCTCGTCTGGGGCACCCCCACACCCTTGGGTACCCCAAGACTCCCTCACTCGGGCACCTCAACATCCATCACCCTTGGGCACCCCAATATGCAGTCATGTTGAGCACCCCACGACCCACCATCACCCTGGGCACCCCAAGACCCCTGGGCACCCCAAGACCCCCTCTTGGGCACCCCAAGACCCTTGGATACCCCAAGACTCCCTCCATTGGACACCCCACCACCCATCCCCCTTCGGCACCCCAATACCCAATCACATTGAGCACCCCAAGACCCACCATCAGCCTGGGCAGCCCAAGACCCCTGGGGCACCCCAACATCCATCACCCTG
>NW_010236798.1:0-262 GCF_000690775.1 Eurypyga helias
TCCTGGGCACACAGCCAGGCCCCGAGGCGCCGTGCGGGACACTCCGTCCCTCCGTCCGTCCGTCCATCCCTCCCACGGGCAGAGGAGCGCCCAAACCAGTTCTGCTTCTGCCCCGGGTGGTTTCATGTGGGTCACGTTTGCTCTCTCCCTGCTGAGCTCCATGAGCAGCAGCATCCAGTGGCCTTTTGGGAAGACCACCTGCTCCTGCCCCCGCCCGTGGGGCCCACGGAGCCCTTCCCCCCCACCCCCCCCCCAGCGCTGC
>NW_010236798.1:738-2374 GCF_000690775.1 Eurypyga helias
TCGGTCCGGCGGGCATCGCGGATAATAGATCGTATTGATCTGCGCCGGGAAGGCATCGTCCCTTATCAGCGCCGCACGTACCGGCTCCTGGAAAATGCCCCGTAATGCCGATTTGGGCTCTAATCTGTCACAGAGCTCCGGCGGAGCAGAGTCCAGGCCACCTCGCGCGCTAATTAGCGCAGCACGTCTGATGCTCGACCAAATGGCCTTTTAATTGACCTCCTGGGTGGATCATAGGCCCTGGGCAGCACGTAACCCACCTTCCCCCCGCCCCGGCCCGATGCTACCGCTCGCCGCAGGGACGAGGCTCCACATCAAAGTGCACAACCCCCCCTCTGCCCCGAACTCAGCAGTTTTTATAGTTATTTAACAGGTGATAAGGTCAGAGCAGATGCAGGTGTTTTCAGGAGACTTTGAATCGTTTCCCGAGCTCCCCTCGGGGAACTCTGCGCCACCGGCTCGCTGCGGGCGCTGGGGCGGAGGAGAGAGGGAGGGCAGCCGGCGGGGAAGGGTGGGGACACCTCTTATATAGCGAGAGGAACGCTGAGCGGGCGGTCTGCTCCCAGAAACCGCCAAGGGAGAGCAGCAGGAACGCCATGCCCAAGAAATACACCCTCAAGCAGAGCCTGCCCGGCTGCGAGTTGGGTGAGTACCGCGCCGGCCGAGCCCGGCCAGCGTGCCGGCCCCCCGGGAGGCATCGCCCTCATCCCAGAGTACCCCCGGGCTTGGGGAAGAGTGTAAATTTTCCAGCTTCAGGCCAAAAGCTGTTGGTAAAGCACCTCCTGGCAGGTCTCTCACGCGTCGGTGCGGTCGGCGAGGCCGGGCACGGGGCCGGGGCTGCGCTCCCGTTGGGCCTTAAATCCCCGCTCTCCCCGCTCCGACACCCGTGCTCTGCGGTCGGGGACGAGGTTAAGCCCGCAGCAGCGCCGTCTCCCATCTCCCGGCCTTCTCCTCGCATTTTTCCAGGATTCAGTCGTTTCAGCAGCAGGCCACGATGGGTTATTGCGTTTTAACGAGGTTCCTTGTTGCCACGGTGGTTTGTGAGAACAGCCAGGAGCTGCCCCCCCCGCGGCCGGCAGCCAAGGGCTCCGGGGTTTTAACGAGCGGCCCGCTCCGTTAGCCCAGATCCCCACACACTCGCCCGGCCGTTCGCAGTTGGGCCGTGCTTCCAAGCCCGCGATCCTGGTGATCTACCAAGGAACAGAATGGAACAGTGGGAATAAGGACACGGAGCGCCCGTTTGCCACTGGAAGCAGCGCTGCTTCCCAGGCTGGACGGGTTCTTCCATGTTTCACCCATTAATTTAGTTCCCGGGAAGGGGTTGCTTGATGAAGATGCTGAGTTTTCAAGGGAATGTGCAGAGTAAGAGGAATTCCGTGAAAAAGCAGCATTTCCCTCTGGAAAAACCCCCAAAACCCCCAAACCAAGGCTCTTCTCCCCCAAAGGAGAGTGTTCATTGTGAGGTTGTGCCGGTTTGGGCAGGAACGGGCTGCTCTCCTACACAGCCCGAGCAGCCGGGCGTTGTCGCCTCCCGGGGCGTCAGGCGCGGGGCACGGGCAGTGCTGAGGCGGGGAGTGGGGGCTGGGGGAGTCGTTAAGGCTTTCGGCTGGCTGGGTCATTAGCTCTGCAGTCGTTA
>NW_010236799.1:0-14151 GCF_000690775.1 Eurypyga helias
TCTCTCAGCCTGTCCTCACAGGAGAAGTGTTCCACTCTTCTGACCATTTTTGTGGCTCTCCTCTGGACCCACTCTAACAGGCCTCTCTCTTTCTTGTGCTAGGACCCCAGAACTGGAGATCCCAGAGCTGGATGCAGCACTCAAGTAGGGGTCTCACTAGCACAGAGGGGGAGGATCACCTCCCTCAACCTGCTGGCCATGATTTTTTTGATGCAGCTTGGGATATGGTTGGCTTTTTGGGCTGCAAGCACACATTGCCTGCTCATATGTAATTTTTCAGCTACCAATATCCCTAAGTCCTTCTCCACATGGCTGGTCTCAATCCATTGATTCCTCAGCCTGTACTGGTGCTGGACCTTGCACCTGGCCCTGATGAACTTAATGAAGTTCACGTGGTCCACCCCTAAAGCTTATCAAGGTCCCTCTGAATGGCATCCCTTCCCTCAGGCATATCAGCTGCAGCACTCAGCCTGGTGTCATCCACAAACCTCTTGAGGGGGCACTCAATCCCACTGTCAGTGTCGTTAATAAAGATATTGAGCAGTACTGTGCCCAGTACAGTCCCCTGAGGGACACCACTTGTTATTGATCTCTGTTTGAACATTTACTGCAACCCTCTGGATGCAGGTAGTCAATTCCTTAGCTGTCGAATAGTCCATCCATCAAACCCATGTGTCTCCAATTTAGTGACAAGGATGTTGTGGGGGACTGTGTAAAGACCTTGCAGAACTCAAGGTAGATGACATCAGTTGACTTTCCCTTATCCCCGAACATAGTCACTCCATCTTAGAAGGCTACCAGATCTGTCAGGAATGATTTTCCCTTTCTGAAGTCTTGCTGCCTGTCTCTAATCACCTCCCTGTCATCCATATGCCTTGACATAGCTTCCAGGATGATCTGCTCCATCTTCTTACTGGGCACCGAAGTAAGGATGACCGGTCAACAGTTCCCAGGATCCTCCTTTTTACCCTTTTTAAAAATGGGTATAATGTTTCCTTTTTTTCAGTAACTCGGGACTTTGCCTGACTGCCATGACTTCTACTTTGTACAACCTGTAAGAGCAGTGTGATTGATAAGCCAGCCTTCTAAAGATTCTCTGGTATCTATGCCTCACGCAGAACTCTAAGGAAATCTTGTAGTGCTCTTCTATTGATACAAAAATTATAAACCAAAAGTTGTCTGTGTCAGTGAAGAGTAAAATTTATTCTTAGCCTCCATTTAGAGACATATAGTCATAATTACCAAAATGATTAAGGAGATCTTGATCACTGAATCCGTATCAGGGAGCTTTGAGCGACAGATGTTTCAATTTAGTTAATGAAAGTAGTATGGCATACTTCCTCCCACATAATGGGATGAAGTATTAATTTAAGAACACTGAATATCCTGAATTATCAGAAGATGTTCACTTTATAAACAGGAAATCTGTGTGCAGGACAGGGCTGCATCAGGCTGAGAAGTTATGGCACCATGGAAAACTCAAGAATTTGTTCAAGGTGCTAGAGAGACGCCTGAAACTGCCAACTACATTGCACCAGAAATTTATCATGATTAGTGTTGAAGACTGATCAATGGTTCATAGAAATGGTGATGAGATCTTGAAATTTTTTTTCTGAAAAGAACTTTTTGGGTACCACAAAATCCTCATTTGAGTGAAAAGCACAAACTCCCAGACCTGAAACATGAAAGACCTGCAACACTGCTTTTAAGTCAGGTTGGAAAGAGGTAAGGAAGTAGTTCATAACAATTGTTTGGACTCAATCAAGTTCATTTAGCAGATATATGGCCATGAACAGAAAGACTGAGGACACAAAGGTATTCTGAAACAAAGATGGAGAGTGATAAATCACCAACGTGTCAGTGTAATAAGGCAAGAATGGAGTAGAATATTTATTAGTAAATATGGTTAGTGCTCGCCTGGTGGGCTAACTCGGTATTAAAAAAGTCACTAAAAGCAATACTTCTGTTGCAGAGAAATGAGAAAGAGCTCATAGCAGTGGCAGCACAAAGTTTGTCAGATAACTAGAGGCAAATATAAAGTAAGATAAAAACAGGGGCTCAATTTTCCTGTATCAAGAAATTCTATTATATCAAGAAATTCTCCTGTACAATTGTCTCTTGTATCAAGACAATTCTCTTGTATCAGGAAAGCAATTCTCGATGTTTTCTTGATACAAGACTTGGGGTGGCAGATGATGCAAGCTAGAGTTGTTGGAGAGTCTTCTGTCAACTACAAAAGTCAAGTGGTGTCAGAACCTTGGTCTTGTCTGTAAGTAACTCATCTCTTCTCCTTCTGCCCCTCATTGCTTCCACAGTGAATCATGGCTCAAAAATTGCAACCATACAATAATGCTTTTAAGTATAGAGAATGAACGTAATGGCTCATCTGGGTGAAATAATTCTACAATAATCCTATCGCTGCATTTTAATAACTACATCTGTATTTCATAACATTACGACCACTGCACCATTTGGTCTAAATTTCTGGTGTATGTGTATGTAAAAACTTAAGTATTAAAAAGGACATACAGGGTCAAATTTAGATAGTGCTGTACATGCACTGTCAGCCACACAATTTTTTCTGCAGTAAACCATTTAGGGTGAATATTCACCTGCCCTACATGGGTAGCACTGTAGCAGACTTCCATGTTTAATACAAGACCTGTAAAATCACATGATTATTTCCGTTAGCAACATGCAGCACAAATATAGAGTGAACACTCCTAAATATTTTTTTGCACACAGTAGAATCTAAGTATGTCTCATATTTTTGTGTTGTTGTCATTAGGTTTTTCCGTATGCTTTATTCCATAGAATTTATTTTTAAAGACCTATTTTTACTCGCACCGCTGTAAGTGTTATACAAATGGAAAAAAAAATTCATTTCAGAAAATGTAAGTATACAATATGTAGACTACTTACGAAGTTCAAAAGGAGTGATTTTAAGTATTACATACTACTTCTTGCAGAAATTAGTATTCATTACTGATATTTCAGCCTTCTCGATGCATTGTTTAGATGCCTTTATGAAGTTAAAATTAAACCTGTAATATATTGTTTTTGCAGGTGTAATGTGAAAAAAAAATTCTTTGTCTTTATTATCAAAATTCACATTGCTGTTCTTGGGGTATTTGTTAGCCTAATGCTTAAATTAACTTTGTACTTCATACTGAATTTCCTTAAGAAAATCAAGATCAAAGCATCTCTTTAGAAGATTCTCATGGTAGTTCCATAAAATTTAGTGAAATTCGTAGCAAACATAACATACAAGGATACATTCAATTTTGTTTTAAAATAGTTCTCATCTTAGAAAAATAATTACATTTTCACACCTGGAGAAATATAAAATGTGAGTTCAAACAGAACGAACAGTTTTCCTGTTCACTGCAATTTAAGGGTACATGAATAAAACTGGAAAACAAAAGCTCTGAAAACGGTTGTTGGGCTAGCTCAACATAGGTAGATGAATTATTGAGAAGAAAAAAAAAAAAAAAGCAAGGGAGCTTTACCTCTTCTACAGAATTATACTTTGGATCCTTACCCTAACCTCCCACTACCTTCATCCCCCTATTCTACCCCTGTCCCGCAAAGGGCACGTACTGGTCTAAAACTGACTGATTGTTACAGGTCATAAACTGACTTGTCATATTTGGCATTAGTTTAATTAGTTTTGGCAAATGCTTTTTGGTGACTCATGAGAGAGTTCTTTTGGTCTCTTTACTAACAGATGTACCATTTCCTGTGCTAAAAGCAATGACAACAATGTCACATGGCTATAAAATGGTAGGAATTTGCTACTCATAGTCCAATAAAAACAACTTGCTTGGAAAAAATAAAAAAAAGAAATAGAGTAGATAAGATGGAAAATACACATTAGCAGAAATGTTTGGTCAAAAAAGATTTGATCCTTTGTCACTTACCTAAACTTCATATGTCAAACGAGGATTCCATCTTACACAAAACATTAACATGGAGGCAACAATTCTTTTGTGTGACAAAGAACTCCATTGCACAAAGCTGCCCCTTCTCATTACGTGCATGGAATAAAACAGACATGTATCAACGACCATCAATCCATTTATCGGCTCTAGCACAATTTGCTGCATGTTCCCTTGTTTATCCTAATACATTTGTCCTGGTTAAAGTGTTCTACTGTGAAAAGCAACCTCTGTGGGGTCATACAGAAGACCAGAAGACACTCCACAGCAATTTCTAAATCATGATTTATCCACTCACATGTCCTTACTCTCCTTCTGTGCTTAGTTTAAGCAGCAGAGGAGACTCCAAAAGAGACAATAAAAGGTTAAAGAAGTGTAGTGATTAGGATATGGCAATTTCTTTTAGTGATTCGCAATGTCCCCCCCGCCATTTGGAAGCAGAGGGGGATGGCACCTCTTCTGGGATAGGTGAGAAAAGGGAAGAAGCACCCTGCCTGCATGCCATCTTCTTGTTCCAGAAAGGGCCTTGGAGAGGGCCACCAGATCCTTGCTGGACTCTCCTCAAGCTTTCAGGGAAAGCAACTTAAGCTACCAGTGACTGTCGAGAGGAGTTTTCTGCCACACATCACTCACAGTATTGGTTCAAGTAAAACCTCCCAAACATAGGTTTATACCCTCCATCCATTTCAATTCGCTTTTGTAAACATTATGTGATTTTTATCTCTTTATCAAAGAGTAGGAATATCCTGTGAAACATTAAGAGGAGGGATTTCCATGTGAACATCTGTCTGGCAATTCTGAACTATTTTTGAGATGCCTGTCCTATAGAGCACAGACAAAACCACGTGGCTTGTGCGCAACTGTATTAGACAACTGGCATTTCAAGGTGTGATACAGGTATCTGGATGCAAGTAGAAGAAAAAGACCCTCCTGCTGTTACTATGATGTGATTTTTAGACCTAGCTGAAGCATATTTTAGATAATTCAAGGGGAAAAAAAAAGTTAATGAAATACTTTTTGAACCATTTCTCAACCAGCCCCAATGACTTCATTCCCCAGTGTAATTAATCTGTCACCTTTATCAGAGCTGAATTCACCAAAACAAAACAAAAATGAGGGTAATGTATTCATCACTTCATTACAATTAAAGGTTCAGATTTAGACAAGCTGCCACAGGGAGATATAATTTGCACATCCTAACACCAGCCAACCCTCCTATGCCAGAAGGGGCAATTCATCACTGTGGAGGTGTATTTGCTGTTTTGTGAGAGCTCTGTTGGCAGTAGGCTCCAAGTCAACATCTTTGTTAGAAACCCTAGTCATGCCGCCTTCTGGGCAATGCTACCCACTCCTTCACCTGCTCCTTCAACAGCCGGGAGTGTCTAGGAGTCTATACTAATATTACTTATATTGAACCAGCAGTCTGCAGCTACAGCTTCCTCACGCATCACAAGCTGGGGAGAAGATGTCCAATGTTAGGGATTTTTAAACATGTTTAAGGGTTTCTTTTGGATGGAATTAAGACTAACCTTGACTTCCTCCTTTTGGAGGCTCTGGACAATGTTTAACACAAAAGGAGTTATTTTGATAATAAAGAAAGCCTACTGTGACCTTTACATTGTCTGTGATATAAAAAGCTCTCACCACAGCAGAAAGCAATGTCAGATTTAATTTAAATCCTTGCAATTTGAACTGTCATCAATGATAAGTTCTTCCTCATGAGCAACAGGGGAAAACATGTCCAGTAGTTTGGAAAAGTGGAAAGCCTTTCATGTTAATGAAAGCAAGTTGAGTATTGACTTCCAGATTAAAATTTGGTTTGTATAAACTGAAGATGACTAAACATTACTTTAATAGAGCAATAATATCTCATGTCAAAAGGCTTCAGAACACTTCAGGATACCAAAAACCTTCAACTGGTGATGATTTAATTTCACAGTGCTAATGTAGGTCAGTGTAATTGACTCCTTTTGGTGGCAGATAAACTGAATGAAGTTAAGATGCTCTTCCTGAGAGACATTCCTGGATCACCTTTTTGGGGGCATTTAATTAAGAATTAAGAATTCTTTGTTGATATGAATGAAAAGGCCTGAGTGCCTCATGTGAGTGTTAAAATATATTTAGATCAGTATCTAGTAGAATGATTTGAATCTTGGACAATAATTTAGTCTCTGTTTATGTTACTCCTGTTACCTTCTCAAGCATGTGTAGCTAGGGAATTGAGAAGATCATTATTTACAAAATTCCTGGCAGCCCTATATAGTTCATATTTTCTCCAATGGATTTACATGAATATCCCTTTCACTACCATCTTATCACCGCTGACCAGAGAAATAAAATAGAAAGTGTTTTATCCTCTCCCTGTTAAAAATCGAGACCACGCTTGTTACAACTAAAGGTTCAACTTTTAAAATCACATACTTCACTAATATAGGGTCATTATAAGTGAATGTTATTGCATTCCTTTCTTCTGTCTTTCAAATCCACTCAGTAAACAAAGTAAATATAAGTCACAGAAGAAGGATGTGTAACTTAAACCCTAGTTAAAGAAAGAATATAATTTATATCTTCATTGCTGTTTAAAAAACACACTAGTTTTTATATAAAATACCTAATAAGTTTTGCTTCGTACCAATTTTTAGTGTTATTACAGAGCATATCTGTTACATTTTTCCTTAGGAAATGTTTATGTTTGCAGCCATACTGAAACTTGTTCAGGATGGCCAATTAATTTTCCCGTAAACAGTAAAAATAATGATAAGACATCATGCTGGAAGTCTGTATTACCACCCAACATGTATCTTATTTTTAGATGTCATTACTCATGCATTTACATTTTTTAGATATGTTTTTGGCTTTACTTTCAACTTTAATTCCACAACTCAGCCTGACTTGCCTGCAACTTTTGTATGTCAACCGAACCAAATTGCAGTTCTCTCTCTGAGACACCAGCATCTTAAATTTTTTTATCAGTACAGCCTTGTTTCAAATGGTCTTTGCTCCTCAAACCGCAGTTCTACTGTGGAGAGCTGAAGGGTTTTCAGGCAATATACCCTGCCTGCAGCACTGGGCAGTTGTTAGAAGTCAGGGTCAACTGTCCACTCCCCCACCCCAGGGAAACTGCATCACTCCTAATGAAACTTTTCTAATGACTTTTGGATTTTATGTGACAACATAGTTTGAGAATGACAGAAGAAAGATAATGGTGGTAAATTCAATCCAGTAACATTACTCACCAATATAGGTAAAACCAGAATACACATCAGTTTCCTACTAAAAGTGCCAGGAGATCTGACATGAGGGTGAAGACAGTGTTGACAATCTGCATTAGGCAGTAGGAATGATGCTGAGGCACTAGGCTTAATAGGGATTATATACTTAAAAAAAAAAAAAAAAACCAAAACCCAAACTTGAAAGCACAGGAAAAGTCACTGTTCCTGATCAATATAAAGGATAAATATTTCTATTTTATATTCATAGAATCATAGAATCACTAGGTTGGAAAAGACCTTAGAGATCATCCAGTCCAATCGTATCTGTCCACCACTAAACCATATCTCTCAGCACCTCATCCACCCATCTCTTAAACACATCCAGGTGCGGTGACTCCACCCCCTCCCTGGGCAGCCTGTTCCAGTGCGTGATAACCCTTTCGGTGAAGAACTTCTTCCTTACATCCAATCTAAACCTCCCCTGGAGCAGCTTGAGTCCATTCCCCATTCCATATTCACTTAGCATGGGAAAATTGTACTTCTGTAAAATTCTGAAAAGCAATCTTTTTATCTTCTCGTGTATGTTTCATAATAGATGGGAAAGATGTTCGTGTGAATAGTCACATAAGACTATTTTGCCCATCTTGCTGGATGATCAGTTAAGAATATAATCTGTAGTTTTTAAAGAACAATGAACTTGGGGGTGTGTATTTGAGCATATGGATGCATACACAGCATATACAACACAGCTAATAGCTTCATGGCATATATCCATACCCAAGGATTTAGGTGTCTTCTGTGTTTATCAGATCCATGTAGTGAAAAGAAAAAGGAAATTATCATCCTGGTGACCCTTAAACATCACCACACACAGCTGGGATAGGTACGCACAGCACTACAAAATGAAACTGAAGAAGAATACTAATGTTTTTAAGTGTACTCTCACTCTTGGCAAGACACTGTGAGCACTGCTTTTTTCCTTCTTGATGTTATAGATCTGTTCTCCAGAGCAGCTCTCCAATAGGGTCATATAAAAGTCTTTCCCTTCTTGGATACTTCAAGTCCAAAACAAGCACAAAGCCCCAGACTCTTTCACCACTTCTGAGTCCAGACGTTCATTAGACTCTTCACTACTGCTAGACTCTACAAACACTTCTATCCTGCCCAGGTTCAGGCAAGCCTAAGTTGTTTTTTGGCAGCTAAACAAGAAATCATCTCCTATCAAGCTCTACCTTTTCACAGGGAGCGCTCTTCCTTAGGTCTTGGCATTCAGTCAGTGCTTTTACTTCCACAATAAAAGATTAAAAAACCCTGTCTTCTTCCCTTTCTTAAAGAAAAAAAAAAAAAAATCCCCAAAAAACCCCAAAACCAAACCCAAACCCAATGCTAGGCTCCTCCTTTTGAATCCTCCAAGAAGCTTAATCTTGGTCTCAGCCACTCCAGGGATAATTAAGACCTTGTGGGGCTTGCTGTGTATCTCTTATGTAAGGGTGGTAAATCCCACTACAGTTGTCTGAACCTGGGAATGCCTAATTAAAAAAAAAAAAAAAATTAAGATGGGATACTTTTTTTTTCTGAAAGAAACAGATGTTTCTACCAGAGGTGAAAATGAAGACCACATCATCATGCATGGGTCACCACAGATTTTGATGCCCATCATTTCAAGAAGCATCTTGAAGTATATATGTTGCATTTGTACCCTATATACAAACATACTTGGGAATGTGCAAGAAGGGATGGAGGAATAAGAATTCCAAATACTTGATTGTACCAAGGAAGTTACAGAGACATGTGGCAGCAATTAGACCAAACAGCTTTCATCCTAGTGTTAGCTGAAAAGGACAGGAAAGCTCTAACAGGTAAGAGTGTGAGTTCATGGGTAGGTGTACAAAGGTGCATATAGGTGCAACAATCTGATAAGATTGTCTGATACAGTGATTGTTGCTTGCTGTTCCAATAGAACTAACACATTAAGGTGTTCTGGGAAGCTATAACGCTGTGCCAAAATTCTGGCAGCATAAAACTATACATAGCAACAACTCCATATCACACAGCAAGATCCACCTATGCTGGCATTTGTTGACACCAATATGCTGATTTGCCCTAACAGCTCAAATTTTACTATCAATGTTTATTATGTAAAACAGTGCTTCAGGCTGTCGGTACCTTCCATACTGTCTATGAACTCACTAGGCATGTTGTAAAAAGAAAAATCTCCACCATACCTGCCTTTTTGTTTGTTTACTTCGCTGCTGACTGGAAGAATTAATATATATTGGCTGTGCCAGCTGCACTGCAGATCACAGGATTATGTCACTGTTGATTCTTAAATGCGATTGAATGCCTCACATGCTTGTTCCTATTGGTGGACAACTCTGTAATGACAGGTACAGCAGCAGCAATTGTAAGAACAAGTTCTGAGAAGCCAGGAACATTACTATGAAACATTTTTGCCAAGCAACCCAACTTACACACAACACACACATCTTTCAAATAAAATAACGCAGCCAGAGGTTTAAGTAATGGCCCTCCAGTGTTGGTTGGCTGCTTCTTATAAGTGATGCAACTGAGAAACAGAATATATCATAAAGTTACTCATTCTTAATATAACCGCTTCTTTTTGATCATTCTGTGAATCTATGCAGAAAAAAAAAAAAAAAATAAACTTTTACAGTGAATAAAGTGTTTGGGGTATTCTTAGCCAAAGAATGATTTTGTACAGATCAGTACCACTCCTCATCAATACCTGGAGTGCTATGCACTACTACAATTCGTATTTACAACATCCTACCTATATATTGCAAATATTGTGCCATTGCAGGCTCCACTTTTCAAATGAGATTAAAACAGTGCATTCCAACCAGTTATGATAATTAAAGAATTCATTGCCCTTTTTTTTTTTTTTTGCAAGAATTGGCATGGGTGCTATGGTTTTCTACCAAAATCCGGTCAAGAGTATCTAATTATCTGACACTGAATATTTTATTCAAATCAATTAGCTGGATATCATACAGATTTCATGACCTATATGCTTGGTTATCCAAGGAAGTTCTAAGCACAGTTGAGGAAAGACATATATTGAAGCATTTGCTTTGTGTGAGCTGGTATTCATGCAGTGTACTGAATGGTTTTATCGTGAGAAATTTATGTCTGCTTCTACTCTGTGTTCCCAAGAGAGGTCCTGGAAACCGCTATATCAAAATAACCCAGCTTTATGCTCTCTTTTCCTCTGTTATCCATCCCTCCTGGAAGCAGATCTTGCCTTCAGCCTTCCATGCTTTTTTGTGGTTAACCTTTGCAGCCCATATGTGATAGGATTATCCCACAACTGGATATAATGTACCTAATGATTCAAGCTCTTTAATTCCCTAGAATTAATAGAACCATATCCAAACACAAAGAGACTATCTTCCACAGACAGACTGCATGTTGTCATTCTAAAAGACACTGAAGTTTGTGAAGACAGTCTCAAATCAATAAACTGTTTGAATGTGCAAGTTCCCCCTGAAGAGGCAGGCAGGAACAGCAAATATCATAAAAATATGCTGAAATGGAAATTATGCCTGTGCCAAAGCACGGACTTTCATCCAGACAAAGAAAAAATGAAAGCAGACTTGAATTATGCAATTATTAACATTTTTTTCTTCTGCTTGGTTCATGGTTTAAAATATGTTTAATATAAAAAGTTAACATTTTATTACTATATCAGACTGAAAGGAAATTGATTGAAGGAACATTTGTGTCTGAGCAATCTCAACATCTTCCATTGCATGTACCTTCTGTTCCAGATAAAGCTTTTGGGTTTTGCCCTCACTTTTCCTTTCCACTGATTTTCATGGTTTGTTTATAATTTAGTATCTTTCACAAGACTGATGTGGCATGGATCCACTGGAGGATTGCTTTCAAGCCTTTTCTCCTTATCTTCCTGTACTTGGATGCTCTCCATGTTAACTCACTGAGGATAGGAAGGCTTTCTTCGTGAGCCTAGGCATGTGCTTTAGCCCTCCGCCTTTCAAGTGGGAGTTGTTTATTAAGGAAAAGGAGCAGACATTTCAAACCAAAATTGAGAACTTGCTTGACAAGAAGCAGAAGAGAGACATAAGATCGGATGGTGCACTCTAGCTAAATGGGGTGTTGCCATTTCCTCTCACTCGACACCTAGGTTGCCCTCCCAGATGTTAGTGTTAAATATCAAGCAAGTGTAGAGTGATTTCTTTTGGCTGCTGAGTTGGATTCTTGTGGAGGCTATGTGGCACAGAATATGGAAGAAAGCTTATTTGATGCAAAAATTCTCTATACGTCTTAAGTTTCTAATCTGAAAACAAATCTTTATCTGTAATACTTGAATACACATCTTTATAAACATGTATAGTCAAAGGGATTGTAACAGTACGTATAAAGTTTGGGTCTATGGCCTGATAAGGTTTCTAATGAAACACATCTAACTGAAATCAGTTGAAGTTGGCCCTACGACTTCCAATAAACTTCAGATAAGAATCCTTCTCAGCTACTGAGGAAGCCATGAAGACCCTGAACAATGCTGACATCAAATGTTTAATAATTATCAGATCTTCTCAGGCTGTTTTTAATTTAATATTTTAAAAGCACAGAGAAACTTCAAGCACCCTGTATTAGGAGTGGTATGCATGGAGGTAAGGTGTTAAATCAAAACAGTTTAGGGAACAAAATGCAAGCTAAGACACAAAAGACTAGAGAGGTTAGCATTGCAAAAGGTAATAGTCAGACTATGGTTGATAAATGATAGTAGACAGCATATTAGGTCTCTCTAGTTAAAGCACAAAGAAACACTTCAGTAAATTGCAGGGACCACAGATGTGCTAAGTTTTAGAGAGGCCAGAAGCAGGGAATAATTCATCCTTGGGGCTGAATCTGGCACAGCAGATACTTCTCCCTCTTTTGACAGCTACTTCAGTTTTGTGCAAGTATACTTTTCCACAGCACTCAACCTTCCAGCTGGTTTATACACAGTATAAACTTTACAAGTAGTACCTGTAAGAGAACGACACAGCAATGTCAGGATCTTGCTGAAGGCTGCAGCCCTTTTCTCCAATCAAAGCAAGAAAAGGAGTACAAAGTAATGAGAAGCTGCATGAAAACTGCTCCTTCTCTTTGTACTCTTCTATTGTCCAGTTTATTACCCTCCCTTCATATAGCCTCTTTCCAATGTCATAGGAGCTTACGATCTTTAATGCATTTCCTACACATATTCAGAAATAAACTACCCACTACATAGTCCAATGTCAAGACAGGGCTTACAGTCTCACCACTAAGCCTGACTCACTAACCCTCACAAGACTAAGGTTGGGTGGTCTTTCTGTGAACTTGAAAGATACAGCTCTGAAATCATAAACAACACTGCCTCAGGCAGCAAGGAGAAGACAAGGCAGAGTGTTTCCTTCAGCATATTCAGGCACTACTGTAATACAGAAAAAAGTATATCTTAAACAGAACACAATAAACTTTAAAGCCAATGTCTCAATTGCATTGTAAACCTGTTTTCTGGGCAGCTTTCAGTTGAGCTGGGAGATAGCATAATTTTTTTTTTTTAAGAATGCTGTCAGCTCTACATTAGGAGCACATCTGTGGAGGACAAAATTTTAGTATCATTTACACAGAAAAGGACCCATTATCAACAGAAGCTGCCTTTCAAGAAGCAAAGTACATTTTTTTTTTACTATCAAATTATCTTTGGTTCATATTCTTAATAATATCTGTCAGAGATGGCCCACTGGTGCTGGGAACAAGTTCAAACTTTAGTGTATGGTCAAAAAGAGGAACTGCCTTAACTCATGATACATGGCACAGTATGTATGAAACAGGCTTTGTCTTCTCAGCACCTGAAATTTCCCACAGTCATCATTACACAAGCCTATAATTACCGACTGAATCTCTCAATCAAGGACTGCTTGTGATTCAGAAATTCAGATCTTCTGTGATTCACATCTTGAAGGGTTTGTTTTGCACAGAAAGTAATTTCTACGTTCTGTAATATTTCTGAGTGTTATTCTATGTAATTCCATGAGCACAAGACTAATAGGCCCGTGCACCCGATTGGTTCATATGTGGTCCACTGATAAGCATTTTTTGTTACTTTTAGTCACAGAGGGCACTTCTGAGGCCTACCTTGCCAGACAAGGAGCATTTCCATCACTTGGAGAGTGCCAGATGAATAGAAGTTGGCCACAAATAGATCATCCCCTGGAGTAAGGCATAAACTTTTACAATAAAACGTAATGCAGGGACTGCATTATAACATTACTACCACTGTGGATCATAAATTCAGCTGGATGTGATTCTTCCTGCATATTCTTGACCAGCAAGAATCTTTTCTCCATTCCTGAATCTCTCCTCAGACCTTAGGTTTTAGGCAAAACTAGCAGTCCCCCAAAATGGACTCCTAGAGTCCCCAGCAGAGGATTTTTGTCTCTATTTTGCATATGAAGAACAAAATTTAATCTCATAGAAGCCCACACTAATAAAAACAAGCCTACATTCATGCGCAAAAAACTTTGATGCATGGCACTGTGTTAGGATACAGTACTTTGTCTCAGGGCTAAGGAGCACCTAATCTCTACCTCGTCTTGAGAACCCACAAGTCTTGCAGGTGTGGCTGATGTAGGGATGTCTGTGACCAAGAAGTCCCAATGTATCAGCAAGGGATCTGCAGCCAAAAGTGTGTGACAAACTGTTGAACATAAAATGGATGATAACAATAATTTTAGGACACACACCACACAAACCCCTTATTATTTTTTTTTTTTCAGGTCAGTAAGTATGGCTCATTACAGTGCGGTGATGAAATTCCAGAGGCTGTGTTTGAATTATAGTGTCCTTTGGGGGCAGCAAAGGTTTTCTAGCTTCAATCCACTTTTCAAGAGGGAAATAAAAACGGAAGCCCCCACATGCCACAGAGAGTGTGCCTGGCTTGTGTCTTCCGAGGGCTAGAGCTGTATCTGTTTATTTATAGAATCATAGAATCA
>NW_010236800.1:0-8573 GCF_000690775.1 Eurypyga helias
ACCGCACCACACAGCTTGGTGTCGAGTCAAGTCTGCATTGCATAGAAGAGTACGGTACAGAGACCTGTACTCAGCATTGGCAATGTCTATGAAATCCACAGGGCACTGTGTAATGAAGGAACCACACAAGTGCTGTGGGGTTGCTTTTGAACTTCAGCTACCTACAGTGTCCGCTCACCCAGTTCCAGCTCTAGAGTTAATCTAGGCAAACCCAATTCAGATATTTTTATATCTGCAGAAGTAGAAAGACCTAAATTAATCATGCTTTCTAGAAAACATATATATTCACATAATTAGTTAAGAAAAACATTTGAAAGATTTTGTGCTGTCTTAAATTTCCCCTTTAAAATAAAAACGCTCTTTGGAGAAACTTCCTAAATAACACATGCAACAATGGAGGGAGAAAACTGAAGATTTTTGTCCTCTCAATCAGATCCTGAAAATAGTAACTTTTTGGCATTACAGAGATTGAGGGTTTTTTCATTCAGCACTGACTTTGTCACTTTTAGCTGAGTGGCAACAACTGAGAAAGCACAAACCAAAAGTTAGCTTTAGTGCCCAAAAAAATCTAAACACCAAAAACGCTTATCAAGCGCCACTGGCCAGTAGGCTGGTGGGTTTTGTTCAGTGCCACTGCCTTTTTTTGTAGCTAGCTGATGGAAGGAAGACTGCAAGATGAGATCCAGAGTGCCTACTTTGTGCCTGAAATGGAAGATGGATGAAATGTAGTCAGTGAAGTCCAAGGAAGTGATCCAGAAAACCATGCAGCAAGTGGTTGTCAAAGCCAGCAGACACTGACACTCAAAACCCACCTTCTTGTTCAGCCAAAGATGTTTCCTAGAGACTTGTGCTTGTGCCCAGCTCCCACCTCATCTCTCTGGTCCTTTAGGGATGAGGGACCACATGCCATGCCCAGCTGAGCTCTGTGACAGACCAGTGTCATGGCCTGAGCTTAGTGGAGTTGAGTTCAGCCCGAGGAACAGATGTTTTGGCAACTTGCAGGGTCCGGCCTGTGAGACAGCAGTGCTGCTTCTGCCCACTTTCTAGGGAAAATGGTGTCAGCCATTCCCGCTGCTCAGTAACTCCTCAGTGACACGTCATGAACATGGAGACTAAAGAGACAGCCACTTCCGTCAACTTGCTTCTTTAGTATTAAAAATACTCCACTGCACCCCTCAGAAAGAAAAACAGCATTGCAAACATATTGAAACAAGCTGTCACTGCCCTAAAATTTCCTTTTATGAGCTACGGAAATTCCACAATTCCAGAATGACAACCATAGCACTTCTGAGAAACCCCTGTAAATCTTGACTGTGCGCAAGCATGTTGTTCTAGCCATGTTTATTGCTAGGAAATACTGGGGAAAATGTGATGAGAAAGCCCATTCTCAGGAAATCCAAACCAACAGCGAGATTGAAACCGCGGGATTTTTCCCTGCAGCAAAACAAACCCCTAAAACCTTTAAAGGCTCACTCATCATTATACATATGCCTCTACATAAATCAGTCAAGTATAATGAGGCAATAAGATTTAATTCATGCACAAATATCCTGGCAATCAACCATACTGGAAAGAAAAGTCAGAGCAATAAATGGGAACTTCGGAGGGTTTCCTGAAGCATGACTTATGCAACTTCTGCCAGAATGTGAAATGGTCTCTTTAAATCCATAACTATTTTCATGTATATTATTGTGTTTTGCCACAATTCAGAACCTTTGCTGAACATTTTCGGTTCTATAGTTCAACTTATGTTAGTAATCCAATAGATGTAATTTTTACCAAAGTTTTATAATCTACTTGTAAAAATATACTTGGCATCAAAACTCGAAACCTGGCATATGAAGGACTGGCATAACAACTGCCCAAAAGCATTTTCCTTCCCTTCCCAAATTTTGCATACATCTAAACAGAGGCACTCTGTGTTATTTGTATTCATTACAAGAATTGACTTAATATTTTCAAACAGATTTTTTGCACTTATGTAATTCTAAAATGGGATGAATCCAAGCAAAATACCATAGAGTTCATATTGATCCTTTTTATTAGAAAGTTTAAAAATAACTAAAATTTAGTTAAAAATTAAAAAATGTACAAGTCATTTCTTATTCCAGATGATGGAGAAATCACATTTAAGCTTCTTACAGACTATGCATTGCTTTAGTTTATTGGAAGGGGCGTAACACCACCATCCCTGGGCACTTTCCTATGGCACACAGAAATTTTCTCCCATTTGTATCACAGATACAAGGAATAGGAAGCAGCCTAAAGTATGGAAGATGAGACCTGATTTTGATTCAGCTTATGTTGACTAAAGACATCCTAGCTAGGTCTTTTTTTTCTTTTTGTCCCTTCTTTTTAGTACTGATTCACTGACTTTAAGAAAGAAGAAAGTCAAGTGTCCTGTTTCTTCAAGCAACAAAACCTAGGAAGATGCACAACATATATTCTGTACAAGGAGGTTGTCCCTTTCTAGACCCCTCCATTTTATCACACTGTTAAGCCAACTCTCCCACTACTAAATAAAGCATGTCTTAGGTAGAGTGAGCATCCTGCCATGAGACACTCATCAAGAGTGTAATGAATTCAGGACCTGTGAGGAGTTACAGAGTTGTAGGAAATAATAATCCAAGATCCTAGCAGACCTCAGGGATTCTCAAGATTTTAAGGACCAAACCACTTTAAATACTCAACTTAAAGGTCAACCACCCAGCCCTTTTTCCTCCCCCCATTCTTGCCTCATTCCCTCTCCACACTGACAACAAATAATGATGTGAGGGAAACAGTGAAACTCCTTGATCTTTCCTTCTCTTGGACGCTTAAACAGATTTTTCCTTGGAAAAGGAAATCTGCCCCAACACCCAGAGACCAAAAGAAGGAAAAATACAGTCAACTGAAGAGTTATACGTAGGGGTTTTTTTCCACCAAAGCTCAGAGGGGATTCTGGCAAGACCACAGTCTGGATGGAATCAGAGAATATAGTAGAAAGAATGTCTGAAGGAAAGAAGGACCTGCTAAGATGAAGCCAAGAAAGGCAATTTTTGAATTCTGTCCAGAAGCCTTTGAATTCCCTTTCAGGAACAGAGGCCTGGGGAGTTTTTAAAGCTGTTAACTGGATCCTTTTAAGTAGCCACTGAGTCGAGGAGTGGAATGGAGAGAAGAATTAATGTGAGTGACTCAGATTCCACATAAATCCAATTTAGGAGTAGTTTGGGCAGCATGAGCTGTTGCTTATTTTCTCCTTCCCACCCACCCCCTTTTTTTTTACCTTGGGACCTCAGTTGTTGTGTAGGATATAGACAAATGAAAATCACTGGTGCCAAAGATCATCTGGATGAAAATCAATGGTTTATGGGAGTTCAAATGTGATAAGCTTATGATGCCTTGTGTCTTTAAACCCTTCTACCCCTGAGCTCTGTGACTCACTCGTCTTCAGGAGCCAAGCAAATTCTCCCAAGTAATTCAGGAGCTGACTGGCTCAAACCCATGACAGTGCTAGGGTGGCTCAGTTGCTGTTAGCATGGAAACACAATGAATGTTTTTCTGGTTTACAAGCTCTTCCTGGTTTTGAGATAATGTGACATAAAATAAATCTCCGTCGGAAAGATTCAAACCCCCTGCCAGACACAGGCTCCCTGTGTGCACACAGACAGTCTTGTGGTTCTGCTGATGGGTACTAATTTGTTAAATTGCCATAATTCTGGATGGATTCAGGGTTCATATATTACAGCTAAAGAAATAAGTCTCATCTTTTTATTTGAAACTCTATTGCTATTTCAGTAAAGCAAGGATAGACATGACAGCTACAGCAACACCATCGCTATTGCCATTCCATCCCTTTTACTTTGAACTACCTTCACTTTTTCTCCCTTATCAACCAGCAGAAAATCATGTAATGACACCTGAAGAATATCATTCTTCACAATGGGATGCAGTGGATAAATGCTGATGATGTCTTGTATTTCTCCCATGACCACAGTTTCTATATCCCTTCAGTATTTCCTTTTATTTTTAAAACATCATCACCCCATGAAATCCTGCACTCGTAAATTTAATCGCATATCTGTGGTTGGTTGGCAAGCATCTTGCACAAGCCTCCTGTAGAGACAAAATTTCAGGAAGAGTCTTAGTCTTTGTAGCACTCTTTACATGTCCTTTTAAGAATAGTATGATTAAATATCTTAGCAAAATACATATTCATCAATACATTTGCTACCAAACCTCCTTTTTGTATTATTTTAAATATACTTGGGAATAGCACTTTCTATTGCTAGAAGGCTCCTTGCAAAGTATCATTCACTTTTGAAATGGCACACATTCAGGTTTTCTCCTGAGTAGAAGTTGTGGTATTGAATCACTGTTGACAGTATCATATCTAGTTTGCAGATCTCCCTAGTTCAAAAATTATGTTGGATCATCATCCTCCTCTAATCCAGCCTTATATTTTACAAAGAAACAAAGTTTCCTTAGACCATACTTCTGCTTTGATATTTTATCTCTGTTTAATTACAAACTCTGATTCATCTTTACCTTGCCAGAATATCTTCTATTCCTGATTCATTTTCCCTCAGCTAGATGAAAAAGAGTGGCTCTTGGCTGCTTTCCATTTTTACCTTTGCATAGATGGCCTAAAAGAAGTGACTAATGTTTTGCTTCTTACTCATTTTTAGTCTTTTTCACTGGTCCTTCTCTACAAAGGCTGTAACCTTTCTGTCCTCCTTGTTTCAGTCCTTGTAAACAAAAGACATTTGCTACTTGCATGTAGTAAATTCTTATTAAAACACCTTAGAATTTTTAAAGTTTTTATTTTTCCCTGCAACACAGAGTATCGCTAAGCTTGGAAAAGATTTTTTTGCAATGGATACATTTGGCCTCATTAAATAATTACAAAATAAAACAGAAGGAGCTGGTTCCAACCATTATATGGGAGATAAAAAGTTTTTAAAATGTGGCCTAATTAAATAATTACTCAATAGACCAAAACAATGCTGATCTGTCATGTAGCTAATGTGCAGTATTCAAAAACTACCTAATTAAAGTAATTACCCAATAGAGCTGATGGTTCTAAATGAGCCACTTCTTTTATTGGGGTACATGTTGCCCAGATTAAAGTGACCTAATTGCATAATTTCTTTAAGGAGGTATTCTGATTTATCAATCAATAACATGCTAGGGTCTTCAACTTCCATTACTTTTCAGCTTTTTAAATTGCAACTCTGCTGAAGACATCACAAACTTCTGTGATCTCTGGGTGTCAAATGAGGAGTTGTTTTAGTTCCATGTAAAAATCTGAGATGCCTCTACAGTGACAGTATGACTCTTCCTTTTTCTGTTTGCTATACTTTCGTTTAAAAATGAAGTATCAGAGACTCCTTTGTAAACGTAGACTCTTTGTATGACACCTACTTATCCTACCCTAACACCAATATGCACATTTGAAGTGCCAGTGTGACATACTGTCATTGACTGACAGATTCTAATCATCGATACATTTTAGCAGCAAAGCCTTCCTAATATGAATGTGTTTTATACAAATAAAACTGTGCTTTGCCTAGAATCATTTAATCTTACACTATCTCTCTGCTTCCCCCTCCCCCCTTCACACTCCTCAGAATAAAAAGAAGCATCAGCAGAAGTGTAGTTTTGCCAATATGACTGTGCTTACACTAGCAATTTCACCAGCACGGTTCTGTCAATCACACATCATACTTTACCACCATCCCCATTGACATAGCTGTTCCAGCAAAATTTTGTAATACAGACCTGACCTGAGTCTCATTAAAGTGGCCAAGGGTCATAGGCTATAAAGTCACACAGACATATTTGGAAAACAGCAACTTCCTATCTTCTATTCAGTTTAATTGGTTTTGAACTTAATTGGAAGTTGACCTTGATTTCAATTTTTGGAAAAAAAAAAAAAATCAAATCCATGGCTACCTCTGATTTGTTTATTTTTTAGACACAGAAATCTGTTACCTTTCAGCTGTACTTTAAGAATTCAGCTATTTTTAAATCCTGATCATAGCACTTTGGCCAGAGGGGCTTCAAGCAGCATCTTAAAGAAGAAAGATATCTGAGTAAGATCAAGAAAATGTGATAAAATCTTATAACTGGAAAGAGACAAAAGAGATGGAGGAGGAAAAAGACCCCAAATATCAAAAATGCCTTCACTGAAGTATGAACTTCCAGAACACCTTTTTTACTTGGTGGGAGATGTAGCAGCTTGTCAGCTTTAAGAACAGTAGTCTTTTATTTAGGAACTTACACAAAGCTTTGGATATTTAATTGTAGTCATCCAAATGTGAATTTATTGTATTTATTTTTAGAAACATACTTAAACTTCTGTGATTCTTTGCATTGGTAGCTGTCACTAAATGTCATTTGTTATTCACCATTCTATTTCTGATACCATAATGAAGCCTGTAGCACACATCTATTCTTGTGTTAAATGAATTGACTACCAAACTTCACAGATGTAATACAAATTAACTGAGGTCCTCTAGTTATCACGGTGGAATCCCACATCTTCACCACAGTTACTGTCTGTAACAGTGAAAAATAACCTAACAGTAGAAAACACACACAACTGTCCAGAGGAGCTTTGATTTGGAACAGAACGTCGAGCATGTTGAAAAGCCAGCAAAGAGATGAGAGCCCTGAACTTAAATCAAAACCAGGCCTATTAAAACAGTAAGCCTACTTTCAGGATTTCCCCTTTTTTAAGATTACCCAAACTGACAACATGCCAAAAGAAACAGTTTTGTTTCAGTCTGGAAAAGAACACATTAGTTAATAACACAAAGCTTATCCTTGTTTTTACAGTAACTGCAACTGAGTAACTGAGATGATAAAATTCCAGGGCAGAGATTTTAAAATGTTTGTATTTCATAGATACAAAAAAGATCATAGGTATGATCCCTGTCTGCCTTAGAAAGAACTTACATTTTCTTTTTGTAAAATTTGAGCTACAAAACTAGCAACAATCCAAATTTTCCACTAAAGAGCATTGAACATTGCGATTTCTTGAAAAAATTATCTTTTTCCTCCTTAGCCATATTAGTCATTCAAACATTTTCAGAAGAGGGGATCTTTGACATACATAATAACACTGACTGTGATTCCTGGGACAGCACAGTTGGCTATACGGTTCCCTGTTCTATGAACAAAAATAGTATTATGTATTCTTTGTGGGTACAAGGAAATGGGCTTATTAAATATAGGGTCAGGCCATATGTTTGAGGTATGCGAAGATGGAATAATTTTCTTCAGCTGCTAAAGTACAAGTAGACAGACACAGCCTGTATATCTTCTATCTGTAAAACTTAGAATGGAATGACCAGTCCCATTCTGCAATTTTCTTGTATCACAGAGGAAAGCATAATATACTAACTTCTTCCAGCAATGAGATCAATCCTGAAATAATTTCTTTCTTGACACTGAGTGGTGATTATTGCTGTGGAAAGGTAGAGGGAGGGAAAACTGTTGAATTTTTTAAAAATTAAATTACATTGCTACTTAAGAAAATGAGAGACTGAGGATAAAAGACAATTTTACATAAGAATTCTGCAGTTTTCATTTTAAATATTTTCTTATTTTTTTGTTTGCTTTCAGAACGGCTGAGCTCTGGGGTTCAGTTGTGATTGCCCTATATGACTGAGCAGCAAAACAAGGTTATGCATGTTTTTCTTGTATTCAAAGCAAAATACTTCTTTTAAGGACACTTAGCCTGCAGAACCAACTGCCACAGAGTTCTGGGGATGTCAGATGTACAAAGAGAGATTAATCAAATGCATAGATGATGGTGGTGTTATTGGCAATTAACCATGACAGTCCTAATCCAAACTTTGCCTCATAGGGTCTCTACATTTCTGATCAGGCAAAGAAGGGAAGCATGCCAGTGAAAGACATACTGTATTGCTGATTTTGTGATCATGACCTACAGTCAAAAAAATAACCCATCCTTTCACAGGAGGAGTTAGGTATCTCACTCCTCTCTGAGGTTAACAGGCAACTTGGAAAGTGGTTGGCCTCTACTAAATTGCAGCTGTGCAGTCTGAGCTGGTGATTCTTCCATGACAGTAGCGCTGTCATTGGTCTTTAGAACTCACGCCCTGTATGGGCTCTAGACCTTCTGACCTTTTCCAGCATTTGTTTTGTCTTAAACTGCACTGGAAGTGGCTGTTTTTCTACTGACAACTGTTCTACAATGACATCTAAAATACTCTTCTTCAAAGGTGCTGTTAAACTAACCCTTAATTTATAAGCTCATCAGCTCAGTCTGTGGTAAGGTAACAAGAAGATAAGAGCTCTTGGCATGTGCATGTGTGCAGCTGTGTAACCTTTCCCACTTTGCAACACTTATCTGACTTCAAGAGAAAGACATCAAAAATATAGCCTTGTGAATTATTTTCACAGCATACGGGCCTGGCTGTGCTATGTTTTAAAAACCCCTCTTGTTCAAGTGCCATGCATATTTTCTGTTGCATGCATTCATTGCTGAACTCCAGTGAGAATGGCAGTAGTGTCCTGAATCAACAAAAGCACTTATTCATGTTACCTTTAAGATTGCGACTATT
>NW_010236800.1:8604-13626 GCF_000690775.1 Eurypyga helias
TGCTGAAGTCAGTAGGGACACAAGGGTTAACTGTTTAAATTTAAACAGATGTCTCAAAGCTTCTTGACTTGAGAACAAAAATTGTTCCTGTTCCTGAATCCCTGGACTCTTGAGTAAAACTGCATAACTTTGTTTTTGGATTCCCTGAAGAGTGAGAATTCTCAAAGGGGAATGGCTTTGGGGAAAATCAAGAATTATCTAGGAAATTCCAGTAGTACTAAACTAGTTACTACAGTCAAGGGAAGGAGGAGAGGGGAAAAAAAAACAACCCCAAAAAAACCCACAACACTAAAACGCACACATAGTATTTCATATTCATTATTTTCAAATGTTTAAATTTATCTTGAAATGCTGAAAGGCTATTTCATGTTATTATTTTTGCCATAATCATGAGAAATTTTTTACTTATTAAACCCTAATAACATTCTTAAAAAAAGAAGTTTAAAGAAAAGAGGATTCAGATAAAATTAAGTAAAACATAATTGAAAACCATATTTCATCCTGGAATTTAAAATATTTTCCATTTGACCTGAAATTCAAAATTAAATTTGCATTTTGCGTTACACAGTTCAGCTTCAGAGTTCTACCATCTTGACCTGATAGAAGTAGTAGCAGTAGTAGGAGTAACTTTGTGGAGTATTTCTTTTCCAACTTATGACCCATCTACTGAACTAAAAATGCAGTACTCTTCCAGATCCTCTGCTGAGTTGTGGGGAAGAGGGGAATAGAGAAGGACAGTAGCTTTTGGTGGATGAGGTTGTATCTTAGGGGCTTTTTTTAATTTCAGTAAGCATTAGGAAGCTTGCATCTTATATCTTCCAGCCCCTTCAGCTTTTTTTCTGGGTGCCAGTTGTCTTCTCTACCTCGGGACATTCTCCACATCAGTAGAACAGATAAAAACCCGGTGATTGCCTGACTTTGTTCCTACTGTCATCTTTGTTGATGTTATCTTGGTTTATGTGGGTCAGGAGGCAATCACCCTTGGCTCTCTCCCTGCTGCTGTCACTTACAGCTCTGCATAGTGGATCCATGTGTTACCCAGTTACAACAATTGCAGTTTACACCCATTTATCACAGAGACAGCTGAATACACATGGTTCAAAACATTAGAGAATCAACCTCCAAATCCTTCTGCTTAATAGCATTGTATTCTAGCATCAATTGTCCTCTAGACAAAGAAGTGCCATAATGCCCCAGATAGAAACATATCATTTTGGAGCATAGCATATCACATAGAGCATTTGTGAAACATGTCCCTGCCCATGGTAAGGAGGGTTGGACTGGATGACCTTTAAAGGTCCCTTCCACCTCAAACCATGCCATGATTCTATGATAACATAATCATTACAACTACGATCGGGGGTAGGAGGTGGCAGAGTGTAGGTATTTTTACAGTGAAGTGAGATTATCTAGGAATAGCGAACTGAAAAAAAAGTCAGCTGGGTCAGAATCACACACAAGATTTTCTGAAATGGGGTCCTAGATATCAAGGTCATTACTGGGATTTTGGAAAGCTGATATAAATGCTGGAGCAATGAATGGTATCACTAGGAACAGGGAAATGGTACAAGGTAGGAAGAAAATGATGACTGTGAAGGGACCTCCGATTTTCCCTGATGAGAAATTTTGTCCTCCTCTGTCTTTGCTGAGGGCAGTTGATACTATCATCAGGAACGTAAGAAAAAATCCTGGACACTGACTTTAACAGCAGAACTGCCATTGCCTACTACAGACCATGTTTTCATACAGAAGCACCAGTATGAAGCCCATTGTAGAATTATTTGAATGAACCTGCATCTCCTTTTACAGATCCCCTGTCCTTTTATATTGAGTAATCAAAACAGGGAGTTTTAGAGCAGCTCAGTATAATTGTAAATGTCTGTCATCATAAATATACACATGATAAATCACTGCAAAACACCACATACTAAATAATAATACCCTCCTTGTTCAGCCTTCAAGTAAAATAACTATAGCATTGAACTCCATTGAAAGTTTTTCGTCTGCAACTACCAAGCCCTGCTTTCAGTATTATTATTATTGTTATTATTGTTGTTGCTGTCATCATCATATTTTTCTTTATTTACTTAACTTTAGCTGTCCGTGATTATTCATAGAAAATCTGGTAGTGAGTTAGTGAAGTACATAATCAAATGTGACTTTAAATTATAATTCTATGGAATTTAGTCAAATATGATTTTGAATGATTATTCCATAGAAGCTGAACAATGAGTAGACTCTCACAGACTCAGAATATAATAGATGAATAGTTCAATACTTGGCATGTGCTAGCTCTTTCAAGTTATTTGACTTTCTTTTACCTCTCTAATTGAAAAGGTTTTTTTGAATTTACGGATTTAATTTACATAATATGAAGTCAAACATTAGCGTTTCAGGGCAGGGGGAGTGATGCTCTGTAACCCACAGACGTCTAGAATGAAAGATAGTGCATAACTTAAATTATAAACCTATATAGTTTTATCTTTAATGAATGATTGTGGAGTAGGTATTTTTTCTAGTGGGATCCTGCAGGTATTACCTTTGTAATAGCTGATATTTTTACAGTGTACCTTGAAGAAAATATTTTCCTTTATTTGTCACCGAAACTGGACATATTTCAACAGTCTAGGATTCAGTGCAGCCAACTCTGTGCATCTAAAACCAATGAATGCAGGCTATATTTGCCAAATGGAGGTCTATATCCTCCTTCACTTGATTTTTAATTACTTTGGGGAGAATAGATATTCAGTGACTGTTTCCTAGAGTAGTTAACTGAGCAAGAGATTCTAGTCTGACACAGTGCTTAGAATGGATAGTGAACCGAAAGCAGAGAAATGCAAAGTAGAGGTAAGAATGTCAAATTACTCTTTATTTTGCAACAAAACCACAACTGCTGTGTCAAGTCCCATTGAAAGACATTTTTTTTTATGAAATGTTCCAATTTTGGAGCTCCAGCTCTAATAAGATCTAAAGAAGACACTTTTCAGAGTTAAAAGTTGTCTGGATGTTTAACTATTCCCTCAGGATACATACTGTGGAGTTTCAAGAAATTGACATCATTAATATTTACTTAATTATGCAAAGCAGGATACATCAAACAGGAAAAACACACCCTAAAAATCCATGGTGACTTAAAGTCATGATTTGGGATTCTTCGTAGGAGACAAAGTTTTGTTCTGAATGAGGCAGAACATCAAGCTAAGGTGTCTTTCCCATTTTACACTGAATATCCTATCCACAAGGTTGTTTTGGTGTGGGTTAGTCCTTTTTTCTGCACTGTTCTTCCCTATCCCTTCCCAGGCTCTTCAGTTCTTTGAAACTGTTCCATTACTGTGGAAGTTCCCATTTCAACAAAATGGAATTTCCAAAGGAAGGAAATTATATCATTAGAAAATTCCCACTAACTTCTGCTATTATCCCCCAGGAAATTAGCTCCTTAAGTACCACTGGGTGAGTCTTCCAAGTTCTCTACATTAATGAAAAACAGCTATATCTCCTGGGAACTTTAAAAGGCATTTCTCAGAGGAGAAAGGAGAAGAGGCCTAAGGTGCTGCAGCTGTTACTTGTAGTTCTGGGACTGGTAATAACTTTCACACAAATACACATTTTTAAGAAGCTTTCAGATAGACATTTATTTTTTTGCTAGGTATGGAATGGGTATTGGTATTGGATGACTTAAGTCATCCAATCAGGGAAACAAAACCACAGTGTATTACTTAGGTCATGATTAGGTCATGGTGTGGGCATTTTCAAAGAACACTAACATGTAATAAATGCTTATTGAGCATTTCTGAATAACAAAAAAATCCATAGAAGTCTGAAATTTAAATGGATTTTTAGATATTCTGCAGGCAGAAAAGGGAGTAAAATAAATCAGATACGTTATTCAGCACAAAGTACTCTCCCAAGTCCTTTTTTTTTTTCTTTTTTTCTTTATCTAGCAAACTACAGAACCAGACATTGCTTTCTGGGGATTTCATTAGTATGTGGAAGACATATTGTAAAAATGCTTGTCCACTAGGGAAGCATTATCTTTTACTGGCAATCTGTGAATGCTACTGAAAAATGACCTTTTACTATCAAAATATTAATGTCTTCATCTCAAGAAAGAATTTCAAATCTAAACTGCACATGAAAATTGGATATCATTTTTCTTTGTACTCCATGTATATGGTTGCTTCATAATGTCTGTATAATTCTCTGCTTTACATGCACCTTGTGCCATATTATATGATAACAGGAAGTTATTATATTTCATAAGGCTATTGTAGTATTTCTGTCATGTGGAATGAAAACTGTAGACTGCATATAATTTATATTATGTATGTAAAATCTTTCTTTTTCTCTGACAAACAGACATGGATAATGGGCAACAAGAATTAAAATCTACAGCAGAAACTGAAATATGTTCTGTAGCTCTACTCACCCAACAAAAGATTGAAGTATAACAGTTCTCAGAAAGTTCTTTGATCGCCCAGTTTACAGAAACTCAGACTGTTATAGAAATATCTTTCCTTCAGCCTGTGTCTGAACCTGAATTTGAAGCAACAGGGGGTTAATCAGCTCAGAGGTTTAGGCATATTACTGTCATTCTCCCAGTTCTAAGAGAAAAGCAGTGAGCAATGATGTCTCCTCTGTGTTACTCATGTCACCACAGCGCTTACATCACTGATGACTTCACAGTGCGTACATCACTTCATTTCAGGGAAAGAAGTACGTAAGTCCCACATTACCAGTTATTCTCTACAGAGGTTGAGCCCTAGGGCATCATTTCACCCAGGACACAATTGGTAATGAGGAAAGAAAGAAAGAGGAAGGTCCAAACCACAGGTCCATATCCAAACCCTAAATCCTTAAATTGGCTCTCGAATCATCAGTTTAAGCTTGGTCTCAACTTTTTAATAGCTGACCACACTATGAAAATAACAGGAATATATGAAGGAAATGGTCAGATTATAGAGAAGACAGAGTTACATCATATGTATGTCAGAAATAGCATACTTTATATATATATATATATAT
>NW_010236800.1:13641-18417 GCF_000690775.1 Eurypyga helias
TATATGGGTAAGAATTTAATTGATTGGTCTATTTTAGATAGATTATTTCTTGCAGAAATTCTTAGAACCTACACTTTTAACAACACAGTGTGACTGTTTCTTCCTCCCTGTAGTCATATTAGTTGAATGTTATTAAGTAGTCAGGAAAGGACAAATGCTTTTAAAAACTTTTAAATTGATTACTAAGGATATCAATAAGCATTTAAAAATGCTCAAGTTTAATTATTTTTCTTAGGACTCAGTAGGTATGCCTTAGCTCATGAGCCAAGGACAAGTGCTGAACTTCTTGCATAATTAAGACAATGGAATGCCTTGGTGATACCAGAAGGGGCAGTCCCGATCCTTCCCCCTTACCACCAACCTCAGACTGATGCTGCTTCCTTTGATTCAAATCCAGTACTCAGTGAGCTGATTTAACTCACTAAACAAGCAGAAAAATTAATCCCAAAAGTAGTTGGTGACATTATTTTAATTTGGCTTAGTCAGTTCCAGTAAGAAAAGCATATGATCTTGCGCTTCAGTTCTACTGATATCCACAGGAATTCAAGAGCATGTATAAAATTCAGGAAAAGCTTTCTTCCATGAAACCAACAGTTTGTCATAAAGAATGAGTAAAATTAAGAAATTGGAACCCCTTCTAACATGTACTGAGAACAGAGGGCTTAAAATGGGTCTACATTTCTTTTGCTCCCTCCCTCTGAAGATACCAGTTCACTTCTACAGGCGAGACATTATTTTTAGAGATTTTAAAATTCAGATATGGTCCTATATCTAAAATACTACACAGGACTAAATGAAATCTCAGGCAGAAGCATCTAATGCTGCATGGTTTAAATTACGTTATAAAGTGACTGCTGTGTCCTAACAATGCAGAAGTGAAAAAAAAGCATAATGTTTTTTAAGAATTTGCAATTAGTACTATTGCCTAAACCCATCAGTGTGGGAGTTAAAAAAACAGCATTAATATTTACACTCCTACAGTAACTCTGCAGCATGGAGATTTTAGGTCAACTTCATTTTAGAAGGATAAATAATGAATTGAAGTGCCAAATCATTTCGTGGAAACATCCTGTAATGCAAAAGCCTCTCAAATGAAGAAAGAAACTCATGCTTAGAAACAACGTAGAAAAATCTGTCTCAGATGAGTCCTCAGGAACTGTATCACAATTTATAATGGATTCCTTCCCTCAGCTACTCCATGAAAACCTGTGCTTTTTCTAGGCTGTAATGCATCTTCCACTTAGGGCTCTGATTTAACTGTCAAAAATGTCCATATTGTATGGCCAAGTTTTTTTGCCAAAGGTAGCACAACGGATTTTACCATACTTGAGTCACAGTCGAGGACAGTAGTGTAAAATTCAGTGCTGAATAGATGTACTACTTGGCTGCCCTATTTCTACCAAAGAACAGGCAAGATCACTGAGGACATTAATATATTAAATTGACATAATCAAAATTCCAGTACTTGGCTACCAGAGCTCCAAGTTATTTCACTCCCCAGATCCTAAACCTCTCTGTTAGGATTCACTGGGACTATTCAGGAAGTCAATCATGTATTTGTTGTTTCAGGCCTCAGTCTGACTAATGAGTGAAATAGCATTATTTTTAACAGGCATTTTCAAGATACATTTAGGGTGGGGTTATGTCCTATTTAACCTTTTTCTAACTTCCGCACTGTGAAGATTTAGTATCTACAACTCACTTTTATACATAGTGTCAGGAGATCAAAAAGATAAAATAATTCATCATTAGCATAATTTTCCACGAATTGCAGCCGCAAAGTTTGGGTTTCAATGACATTCAGCAATTCTTGTCATCTTCCACTGTCAAGAGCGTTAGGCACAATAAAACAGCAATCATAATGGAGGAGAGTTATGACAAGCCATAAATGGCAATCACTGGTTAACTGCAAAATATAAATTGATACAGAACAAAAACCTCTAGAAAAGGGGGAGGGGGAGGTGTTAATGTTTTAAAACCTTCAACAAAAGGCTGGGTGTTTTTTTTGGGGGGAAGGGGGGAGGTATTTTATAAAAGGTCATTTCTGGGTGCTGGAAACCGAACATTTTAGCTTTTCCACCACTTGCTGAAAGCATTTTAGCTGAAGATAAAGAGGGGTTAAATTTAACATCCATTGAACTGATGTAGATCATGAGTAATGCTACTGACATCAATACATTTTCCCTGCTTTCGGATGCTAGTTGAAAGTCTAGGACAATATCCTACACAAAATTCACTAAGAGGTGCCAAAAATCTCTCCATAAAATGTATTAGACCCTACTGAATTATAAAATGAAAATATCTTCAGAACTCTGTGAATTTATTGTTCCATGTGCCCTGGTGAGTTAGGCCCATTCATCTCCAAGGATAAGAATTTACATGACTGCCACATCCCATGAGCCTGGAAGAAGTCTTATTTTTAAGTGTGTGGCAAATAGATTTATCTGGATTACAAAGCATTACATATTTAGAAAGACTTACTCCACCGGAGGAAGACTGGACAACTTGATTAGGTTAACTGGATAAGCTGAAAGAAAAAATAATATTCAGTAGCTGTTTACTATTTGGTCAATGTGAACAATAACACAGAAAAGTGTTTGTGTAATAATCTTGCCATCCTGTAGCTCACTTCATCTATTCCAAAATACATTTCTTTAAATAAAATCCATCAGAGAAGAAATTCTTAAACTTACCAGTGTTATGTGTGGTTGAGATTTCTCCCTAGAGTAATAACATTAGTTTATTATTATTATTGTTAGTTTATAAAACATTTGGCAAATTTTGAGCACCTTATGATCACTAGTTTTTTCCAATAGTAGATTAAAATGTTATATAGCTAGAATTTCCTGACTTTCTGAATTATATACGCTATTTTTTAAAAAGTCATGTCCAGGTACTATACATCAGTTAAACATTTCACTGTCTTGCCTTGAAATAAGAAGAGTTCAAATACATTTATTGGAAATTGTAGCCCCTATCCACACTAGGAGAAAAGATTTTTCCCATATCATCAGATGAAATTCTTGATTTAATTTAGCAGAGACTTTTGAGAGATGCAAAGTCACTGAAATTGCACTGACTCAGAAAAATGACTAGGAGATTAATTGCATTCAGTCCTAAGAACACAAATGCCCTGATTTGATGCTTGCACAAGGAGGGTCATATGTCTTATATGAGTCAAACAAACACAAGTAGTATCAGCTGGTGTCCAGAAGCTAGGTTCTTCACATGTGATTATATTTAAGAGAAATGAGTGCAGTGAATTCACAAGTAACTGCTCGGTTTTAGAAAATGCAGAATAAGATCATAACTTTGATTAATAATCTGCGTTAAGTTGTCATTTACTGCATGGTTCCATTTCTTGGTCTCTGAAGACTTTTATAATTGAGAGAGAGTCATCTGACAGCTACAATCTGCATCACAATGCTGTTTTCACACATGAGACAACAGTGATTACTGGAATAAATCCAACACATTGTAACAAGAACAAACAGAGTATAGCTCCAGAATTTCAACCCCTTTATACCACCCTCATGCTCTTGCCTTTACCTCATAGTTAGACAAACGCAATTAGTCTGTTAAAATCCTAGCAACTTCCTAATAATAATAATAAAATCCTAATAATTTTTTTTTTTTTAAGAAGATGCATCTTTAACAATACATGAGCATATTGTATCTATGTGAGCATTTGATACTCACTAGAATAAAAGTCAGGAGCTTCTAAATCAACAATGTTAGGCCACTGACATGAGACTGACCTGGAGGCTGATTTCTCACCTTACATAGTTGATTGAGTAGATCAGGGTTCCCAAGAAAGGGCAGCAGGTTCTTTCACTGATGTACCAAACCAGCTCAGAATTATATAAGTTATTTTGCAAATTGCACTAACTGGACAAAGCCACCGTTAGGCAGGCTTAGGGCAGCCCAATTAGAAGCATACAGAAGCATTACAATCAGACTTCAGCCCAGTAAATGAAGGCTGTGAGGAGATAAAATAAACCCCCCCAGTAATGCTTAGCCTTGAGAGGTTTTACCAGCGCAGTTAATATATATATCTGTATGTAACCAGAACCAAGAAGCCATGCTCTGGAGTTACAGCAAAGGCCCAAAGTGAACTATGCTGAAAACAGATGTTTGATCAGAAGGGAAACAGATGCAGCACTCTTCTTTCTTGCTGAAATGGGGATCCAAACAAATGCAAGCACTGCAGCTTCAAAGAAGCTATACATCACTAATACTGGGAAACATAACGAACAACTTCTTCAAGGGAGCGAACATAATATATCAACATTTAAGCAAATAATTGAAGTTACGTAAATAAATAGATTCACTGAGTTTAGTAAGCCTTTTTTACACAGGTAGTCAAAGTTAAATACAGGCAAAAAGGTTTTGAGCGATGGAATCCAATGTATTTGCTATTTTTAAAGCTCAGTCCCCAAATGTTTAACAGCTTGGTGCTATAGGAAATATTCCAGCTTTCAAGGACAACAATCAATGAAGTACCAATTCTCAAAGTCTGTAGTTCAGGAAACATTTCTACTACACCATCATGAAGTAGCTGGTTAATACATTACAATGTGTTATATTTGCAATTATAACTTGTATGTTTAATTGAAAGCCACATAATTCAACTGGGCAATCCCACCAGTGGCTAACGGTAGGAACAGTGAGGTGAAATCTTGTCCTGTGCTGTGTAGAAAGTTTAAAGAAAGGATAGCAACAGTCCTTTTTTCTAAAACTATAGAGAAGTGCACAGAGAACTGTAATATTCCTGCT
>NW_010236800.1:18448-30524 GCF_000690775.1 Eurypyga helias
TTTCCTTTGGGTCATGCTACAAACATACAAACATCATCCTGTGACATCAGAGGAATAGCAGGATTATAAAACTTTCTTCATGTTTTCTAATAGTTCTTTCTCACTCTTCTTGAAACGGGTCCCAAGTATGTGATAAGAATATTAAAATCCTCTTGATCATATTGAGACAGTTTCCTTCTTAGCACATCATATGCTTACCCACAATATACAATGTGTACATTGGTACACCGAGTGACCACAGGAACATGGACCCAGAAATGGATGACTCAGTGTCTATGTCCATTGGCATAGCTCCCTGCTGTTAAAGCAACTGCATCAGGCAGCCCTTTAAGTAAATGCACAAAGTTACATTTTAGAATAAATTTGGTTTTCGCCTCATCTACTTTAGCAAGGCCATTCTGAGACCTCCCAACTGCTCTGATATTTGTAGTAAACTGTGAGTTTGTGAGATTACCTATGGAACCGGGACACATCAGAACATGGAATTTGTATCCAGGAGGAAACTGACAAAATAAGTCAAAATACCACAGACATTAAGTGAAGAAAGAGGTTTCAGAAGTCTGTTTTGGAATGTCAAAACAAAACAGGGTTGTTGCTGTTTATAAAAATGGAAGATTGCAAAGTTCTATAAGGCAAGACTGGAGCTAATAAGGAGATATATCAAGCTGAACTGTGGCAAGAGAATGGGAAAATAGCATTAAAGTCAATATTCCCCTGCAGTAAATATCAGCATAAACAAAAATCTAATTAAGATTTTATGTGCTAAAGACTAAAAGACATCAATACAGATTGCTAACCATTCTTACGCAGGTAGAGATACAAACAATAACATCTATTCAATAATGGCAGGAATAACTTGAGAAGAGGTGGATAACTACATTGGAGATGCCTAGGAAGACCTCAAATTCCTACTTTGTTATGACAGTATATTCACTAAAGACTTTCCAAACACCTCGGATGAATTGTGCCCTTCCAAGGGCTATTTCTCTCCACTAACCATAACATGAGCTGAGTGACTAGCTGAGCTGTAGACTTTTGTACTTAAATAAAATGAACCCCATACTGAGATCTCAGTGGTGTAATTACTCAATGTTGTGAGTGCACGTGCACAAATACTCCAAATCGTTGCAGTATTTTAAAGCGGATTTAAATATTTAAATGGCAATATCATTATTATGTTCACAGTATAATATTCTGACTTTGACTGCTATTGTAGTTTGCTTATTTCATATGCTCTTAAAAGATCCTTAAAATGGAGATGATTGCTGGAATTTAACCTCCAAATAGTGAGATCTTCTGGCAGTATATATATAATTTCATTGTATCGTGCTGCCAACATTATTATGTCATGCATCTAGAAACACATGCATATACTTATATGTAAGAATTTTATTAATCCCATTTAATTTCTCCCTTGTAGAGCACTTAGAACACATGTCAGGATTGGTGAGATCAGAGACCATTACTTTTGACAGCACTGAAGTATCTCACTGCATTGTTTTATTGTTCCCAGGCCCACCTGCATTCACTGTCTTTTTGATGGCTCACCATCCTCTCTCGAAACTAGGGGAGACTATGCCTGTATCTCATCTGTTTTGGGGAAAAGTGTATTTATTAAGTTAACAGCCACCTGAAGACTGAGCTGAAATGCTGCACTTTGCTGCAAGGTATCTGAGACAAAGAGAATTGCAGCCACATAGTGAAGTCAAGCAGAAACACAGAACGAAGAGCTGTAGTTAAATAATGTCGCAAATATCTGCAGCTAAATAAACTAAAATCCATGCCTTAGCTATTAGAGAATTTTTATTTGGTAGCATGTCTTTGATGTTTTGCTCTTACACGAGGAGTGCTGTATACGTGACTACGATTTAAAAATTCTCTGATTTCTTATGCACAAATGTGCAAAATCATAAAAAACCCCACAAAAATAACAGCAAAATAAAAACATTTTATGCTGCAATGGTTAAAAATATGTTGAGAAAGTACTTAAAAACTGCTCTGTACCCTGATGGCTCTGAAAAGGTAAACAAGACATTAAAAATGCAAATGAAGAAACATGATGTTATTTATCCAAGTTGAACTTGTCTTGGAGGAGAAAAAGTGACAGAGTGAAGGGACCAGGTTATAATTATACCTTTCTAACATCTGATCTTTTTATATGGATGTGCCATTTCACTGTTTCATGGGAAACTGCACTGGGGCTGTATATGTAGTCAGATGAAAGAAGAAAACATGATTGAGAAAGGGTAAGGAATTCCCTTTTTGGTGAGCTTCCCTCCTGAACACAGCCCCTGCCTTCAGATATATGTGTCTTCAAGCCCATGCTTACTTACCAAACTTGCTGTAAACGGAGAGGAAAAAGACGCCACCCCCCCAAAGCAAACAAACAAACAAAAAAACCCTCCTCGAAAATCCTGTGCTTGACTGAAACCAGGGGAATTATTTAATGCTGTATTACCACAATGATTAATTTTATTTTCAGACTTATAAAAGGACTAATTGCTCTAATAAAAATTAAAAGGCCTTTGCCCACTAAAAAGATCACCTCATATCCTGATATTTAGTGTTTCAAATGACTAATTTAATGGCAATGGCCTTAAAAGGGCCTGAATTGTCAAATTATCTCTTCACTGCTGCAGCATGGGCTAGAGCTGCTCCGATGAGAATTGCTTCTTCCTGTGAAACCAAAAGATCTTGCCTGCCAAATTCAAGAGGGACAGCTCATCTGAAAACTATGTCTAGCAGTTACAGCGTCAGTTTGAATGAACAGATCTCTTTCCTCGAGCTGTTTTACTCCTGTGCTTCCAATGTTTGTTTAGCGATGCCATTCGTACTTCTGTATAATTGCTTAAAGTATAGGTGACCCCCATTAATGTTGATTTGTTATTTATTCTTTTGCTTGCCATCTGACCCAGTACCCACTGGAGTCAGAACTCCATTGCGTTACAGCTGCAGGAGCTGGATGTCAGTCCACACACTGCAATACAAACGATGACTAAGCCCAAGTGCACATAAACAGCTGTACACTAATTCTTTCCAGTCTTCTCCTCTGAAGACAAAGGGTTTTCACGTGCTAAAGAGCAGCCCAAACTGAAGAATGAGTTCCCACTCCAGAGCTCTTCATGACAAAAGCACTGAACAGTTTTCTCCCATGTATATATATCTATATTTTTAAATACTGGACACCTCTACTTAAACTTTCCCCAGTCAGTTTTTTTCTGGAGAGGGGCAGTGTCTCTCTCTTAGAAGGTGTTTAGCTTTAGCGGCTTAGAAGTGTGTGAGTCATGCAAGAAACATCCAGGATCCTTGAGTGAAGGAACCTTGATCCCCCCACGCAGATCAGTACAACTAGATCCTGACTGAGGCAATTCACATGTTTTCAGCAGCCAAGGAAAACAAGCATATTCAGTCAGATGACGGGATTGCATCAGATTTCATCTGCTGTGCAAAGGTGTTTTATCCAAATAAGTAGACAATCCCAAGATACAGAATACACTGAAGCCTGCCATCCCAGCATTGTACTCTTATCTCTTTAGAATGCCTTATGGCTAATATCATCTTTTATTCAGCACTACCACCTCTTCAGTTTTTCATTACAATCTCAGAGCTAACACCTTGACTGAGGTTCCTCTTTACAACAGTAAAATCCATTCTGGGGACAACTAACACTGCTTTGGGGATTGCACATGACAGTAAAACCCATGGCAGTGCCTGTCCGAAAAAGCTCCTAGTCTGTGACTTCAACCCCTGTTTACTCTAGCTAACCAAGCCAGTCTGCACAGGGCCACGCAAAGCTGGCCTCCACTGCTCTGTGCTGCGATGTGGTGGGAGAGGGTTTCTTGCGCTAGGCTGCAGCTTGGCAACATGCAGATAATGTCCCTGTGAGTTTGGGACTCAGCTGGCTGGAAGTGTCAGGTAGAAGCTCCACGTCTCCTTTGAAGTCCCCTTTTTGTGTGTCAGACGCAGGCCAGGCGCAGAAAGGGACAACTCAGTATTTCACCGCAGTTTTGAGAGATGAGGGCCCAGCTGTGGGGGAGAAGGGAAGGGGTGAGGTGGGGAGGGATCCAAATGTGCAACTGGAGTGTGTAATGCTTCATGAGTGAGGTGTGACAGGGACGTTGAGGGTTAAGTCCATGTTGTCTTCGAGTTTCCTTCTGCAGCTGGCAGAAGGGAGGGCTGAGACCTGACTCCTGTTTCAGCCATCTGTTACTGTGGTACTGTCTTCCTGGGGCTGACCTCATCACAGGGGCTGCTTTCCATGGGATTTTAATACAAAGCATAGCATGGTGTTGGTAAGCCCTGCTATGAGTTACGCTTTCAGGTAGTGCATTTTCAGAGCTTTTAAGGAAAGGCAAACCTTTGTTTTCATTGTACTTTCTTCTGCTAGGCTTTTAATACAAATACATATATCTTCTCTTTTTTTCCTGTGACTGCTGTGATTAGGGAAGTCCATTTTCAGAATTCCTATTGTTTAACAGGCTATCTTATGAAATGCAATAAAGAAACCTGAATGTTGCTTTACCGGCCCGCAAAGCACTGCCAGTTCTGACCATTCAGTAATAAGGTCAACTAAGAATCCCCACACTGACTCACAAGATTTAAAGTATACTTTGAGGCTTTGGGGACTTCTTTTTGCTTTCTCAGCACTTGAGTCCACAGGACTCACTTGCCTGAAATTTCCAGCCACAAAACTAGTTAAATTTTACTATTTGTTATTTACCAAAGCTTAGATTAATGCAACCCATTGCATATAGGTGATTTTAAATCAGACGTCAGCTATTAGGATACAACAGCTTTGGGAAAGGTTACTCAGCTGCAACAAAGGAGGTTTGACATAGGGTAGGAATTGAAAGCGGAACGTGGTTTAAATTAAACTACAGTACTATTCCTCTCTTCTTTCTTACAGTGCACAAAAAAAAGGAGAAGCAAAGCAGGCAGCCAGATATTAAAACTTCTAGGACACTTTCATGGACACACCAGAGAAAGTTATAGTCACTTCAGGCTTGCTGTATTTGCCAAGTAAGCTGTGGTAGCTACCCAGATAGCTATCTCCAGGCAAGAATAGTGGCAGGTGCATTACACAGGTCTGCTCCAATGTTCTGAGTCGTTTCATCCCCACAGACACCACATCAACTCAGAAAAAAATAATAAAGTTATTAACTTGTGACAGCTAAAGAAGTGACTGCTCTTGTGTGTTTTCCACCATGCAACCTCTGTAAGTGACAACTCCTGGGTTGCTGACTTGAGTCCCCCATGTATCATTGATGCACATGTCACCCAGATGCATGTATCAGTATACTGCATGTGAGACTACAACTTCTAGGAAATGAGGTGAAAATGCAGTGTCATCTAATAAACTGTAAGCATGTATTTCTATAGTATTGCTCTTTTCTTAGAGAAAGGGAAGATAAAACACACTTGAGGATTTCTGTTCCAAGAAGCAGAAAAATCTCAAGCCTTCTCTCACTTTAGCAGTCTAACTGTGGTGGATGGTAATTGGTGTGTCTTCACAGAGTAACTCTGACAGCAGGCAAATCCCAGCAATTTTAGAAAGAAATACCTCAAGATTTGAGAATTGAAGTGCCTTGGGCAGTGCTTGCTAGAAGTGGTATCTCTGGAGGCCCGCGTGGCAAACAGCTTGTGGCTTATGTCTTCTCCTGCCAACTGACGTAGGCTGTGCATTATCTCCATCATATGCTGAGAAATGGGAAGGAACTAAGTTCTTCAGCTTGCTTTCCCTCGGCTCTCAAGCAGAGAGAATAACAGGTCTTCAACATTTTGCCCATGGCAACAGAGTATCGTCTGATGCTATATTAATAAAATCATACTGGACAATTCATATTAAAAAAGCTGAATGAAAAAAATATCATTATCTCAATAGCCAAGGCTGGCTAACATATGTAAATTTTACACATCCCCTGGTAGGCTTCAACATCCTTGCTCAGCAGTTCCTGTCTGATCTGAACAGAGAGCAGCTGCTGAGGAGGATGGGTTTGTTTCTGGCTGATAGGGGATCTCAGATCTTCTCAGCATTGAACTTCCGAACTGACACGAGATCTTCACACAATGAATGGTCTGATGATAGCTACATGGATGTTTAGTGGAGCCTTATTCTAAAATCACTTACGCATTTATCCAGGTGGTTTTTAATCTACGTGTTTTTACTGGTGCTGAAAGACTGAATACTCTTGTGATTCTACTTCTCTTTCTACTCTATTGCACTCTAAATATAACTTCCCTCATATTACTCATTTGTAAAATTTATGCAGCCTCAAATTAACTATGTAGGTTGGAACCTTATTTTTCACAATGCTTTCTCAAGCCAAACCCAGAAAATAAACATGTCTTCTTCTAAGCCCATGTCCATAGAATTGGACACTGATCCTTGGACCACCTTAAAAATAGGTTCTTCAACTCTGAGATCCAAAGATATAAACAATTTTAAATTCCATTAACCAGACTGTGGTGGTAATCAGGTCTAGTTTGTGGCATGCATAGCTGAGATTTAAAAAAAAAAAAAAAAAAAAAATGCTATATAATGCTATAATTGCAATATTTTAAGCATTTAAAATTATATTCTTTAAACAATTTTAAATGTTGAGACTGATATTTTATGGCTCTCAGGAGCTTGGGGCTATATGCAATTTACACATTTAAACCAGGTGCACTTTCAGGTGAGACTGTTATTATTTATTTCCATGAACAGGTCTGGTTTAATGAGGAATATGTTCTGGATTCTTTTTTTGTCATTCAATGCATAGTCTGAATAATAATAATAATAATAACTAATAACAGCAATTATTTTAAATAAATCATTGAACCATAACTATTTCATGTGTCTTCTAAAAGCAAGTAAATACTATTATCCTTTTTTCATACAGGTGAAATCTGAGTCCCAGAGGCGAAGCTGCATGGTCAGAATAAAGGAAGAATCAGAATGGGAATTTTAAGCTTCTTAAACTATTATCTCATATTTTTGCAAAGGCTTGATGACTTTGCCTTGCTGGATCTTCATTAAAATGTGCATTTAAATCACAACTTGAATATGCCATAAAAATGTTAAAAATTGTTCATTTCCTCTTTCAATTAATATTTACATTTTGCTTACAGTAGCATAGAATAATGACATTCAAATGAAGTTATCACTACGTAGTTTGTTTGTGTATGGCACACCACATGTTACCATGGAAACAGCCATACTCCATATCTATGGTAACAGCCACAGTGGTTTAAACTGTGATACCAAAAAGAGGAAGTTAGTAAGATGAAGTTACTAATTCTAAGAAAAACTTGTCAAAATTAAATAATTCCTGTAACGAAAACTTGTTTCATGTCACTGGGCAATTTTCATAAATCCTTGTTTCAATCTCATATCTGCTAAAGGATCTGAGTTACACATAAAGCTTTGCTCATGTCAAGGACGTGGTCTGCGTGGCGTGAACATCATCTCTTACCTCAGGGACTGTATTTGATTCAAGTCATTAACCACAATTTCTGCACATCAGCCCACAGAGAAGTCCTGCTAAGGCAAAGCATTGTGTTTTCCTATGTTCTATCAAAAATATATGATTACTGTATATTTTTTCTGTACTTTATTCACCTACCAGAATTCTTTATGACATTTAAGAAAAATCCAAAACCTTGCCACAGTAGAAGATATTCACATTAAATATCTTCCAAAGATCACAGAATCACGGAACCACAGAATGGTCAGGGTCGGAAGGGACCTCTGGAGATTATATAGTCCTATGCCCCTGCCAAGGCAGGTTCATCTAGAGCAGATTGCACAGGAATGCGTCCAGGTGGGTTTTGAATATCTCCATACGAGGAGGCCTCACCACCTCTATGGGCAGCCTCTTCCAGGGTTCTGTTACCCTCAGAGTAACAAAGTTTTTTCTACAAGCACAGGTGCAACTTCCTGTGCTCCAGTTCGTGTCCATTGCCCCTTGTCCTGTTGCTGGGCACCACTGAAAAGAGTCTGGCCCCATGCTCTTGACACCTGCCCTTTAGATATTTATAAGCATTGATGAGATCTCCTCCTCAGTCTTCCCTTCTCCAGGCTAAACAGACCCAGCTCTCTCAGCCTTTCCTCATGAAGGAGATATTCCAGTCCTCTAATAATCTTTGATATTCACATTAAATATCCTCCAAAGATGTTCAGATGCACTGTCTGGAGGTACTGACCTCTCCCCATTAACAACAGGCAGAACTTTAGTTTGTAGGCTTTGGTAAACTGAATTTCACAATAGTTAAGTGCTTAAAATATTCTTACAATCTTAGAATTACAGAATGGTTTGGGTTGGAAGGGACCTTAAAGATCATCTAGTTCCAACCCCGCTGCCATGGGCAGGGACACCCTCCACTAGACCAGGTTGCTCAAATAACAGATGGGGATAAAGTCCTTTTCCCATAATTTTGTGATGATATCTTCATACAAATACGTATTTATATTCAGAATGCTGCATAAACATGAAGCCCATTCTCTAACCCTCTGCCCAAATTTATTCCCACCGAAACTGCCTGTTTCACTTCTTGACACAGAGATTCTTATGACCCCACTGTTATGAAAGAGCTTATTGTTTGCCCTTGTAGAGTTAAAATCCTTCCTAGAATGTTCACTTAGATGTGAATTATTTGACTGTGGTAATTAATTCAAATGCAGGCCTATTTAAGGAGTTTTCAGATCTTCTTCATGGCCCTTGTCTGTACTTGCTTCAACCGTTCTATATCCTTCTTATGTTGAGGGTTCCACAGCTGGACGCAGCACTCCAGCTGGGGTCTCAAAAGAGTAGAGTAGAGGGGCAGAATCACCTCCTTTTATCCTTTATAAATACCATCATGGAATCATAGAATCATAGAATGGTTTGGGTTGGAAGCGACCTTAAAGATCCAACGCCCCTGCCATGGGAGAGGACACCTTTCACTAGGCCAGGTCGCTCAAAGCCCCATTCAGTCTATTAGAAGAAATAATGCATTTTGTGTTCACCACTCTGTCAGAGATCAGTGTGAGTTCTGGGCCAAATTACTTCAAACTTGTATCAATTCCCTGTAGCATTGGCTCTAGTCCAAGAGGGGAAAATGGCTTACATGAACTTTGGTCCTTTAAGGATATGATCCTGTGTTTCCAGATTTCCTGCCTAAATGCTTTTTCTTCAACAATCATTCAGTTTCCCAGCCTTAATCCTAGAGGTTGTGAATCTGGAGACAATTTACAGGCCAAAAGATAGTAGATGCAAAATCCCTGGCTCTGAATTCACCTCTGCTAAATGCAGAATGGAGCAGGTTTTTAACAGGAAAACTCCAACGAGCTGCTTGTAAATATTTACATAGCCCCATAAACTTTATGGACTCTTGACTGTTCATATCAAATGAGATTGTTTCTCAATGCACGTTCGACCCACCTACACCTGGTGTGAGAACAAACTCAGATGTAAACTGGGTGGGGCACACATGGCCTTCCATAAATCAATTACTTGGAAGTATTACAGAGCAATTACATTATTCATTTTCTATGTTGTAAACTAGGTGAGTTGCAAGAGAAAGCAAATTTTTCTTAAACATTGGGGGAAAAAGGAAGTATAACAAATTTTTCTGTTCCACTGTGCCATTATACCACTGTAAATTTATTGAATTCAGAATCACCATGCTGGCAGAAACCCAGGGACAGAAAGTAAACAGTCATGTCCAGATGTTAATATTTCTGTTAATCACTTGGCAAAATGTATTGCAAAATCTGAAATCCCAAGAAACACCACCATTTTTTTTTCATCAAAGCTAGCATTCCTAAAAAAACCCAAACAAACAAAAAAAAACCCCAAAAAACCCACACTGGCAAAATATTTGATTCAAATTAGCTGTCAAATTAGCATTAAAAAGTATTTTTACAGCATTGAAGCACTGCCATCAGAATAGCAATATAAACTACTGCAACCTATAGGAAGCTTCCTAGTAACACTCTGGAGCTGGGTATTACATTCCATTTTTCACAGTGTCTTCATTATTGATCTAAAAGAATGTATCAGTTATGGTTAAAGGTGATATATTGAGACATATTTCCAAAATTCCAAAGGAAAGTAGAAGGAAAAAGTATTCCAAAACACTTCTTCCAGTAAGAGGCATAGGTCCAGAGGATAGCCGCATCAGAATAACTTGGGATTGCTAATGGAAAAATAAAGCATAGAAGACTTTGTGATTTAAGGTGTCAGCTGTAAAAATCTCACTGGTTTTGAACTGCACTATGAGACACTGTCCTCTTCTACATAAATTTGGGTCCATGAAATTTGGATGATTTCATCCTATGTATATTTGTTTTGATTGCTACATCAGTGGTTGAAAGGCCCCAGAGAAAGTACATCTTGTCTTCATTTCTGGGTATCACACTAAATCTGGCTCACCATCTATATCACAGCTCCTTGACTCATACCGAGTGTCACATCTAATCAAATTGTTCATGAAGCAATGCTACTTTCTTACTCTATAAATATTGGGTGAATAGTTTAGACAAGTGATACTCAGCTGATGATTTGTTTGCAAATTAATCATTCCAGCTATTCATCACTTGGGCTTTGTTATTCACAGTTGGTCGTCCAGGTCACAGAGTGTAAAGACATCTGAAAAATTGTGATAATTGTTTTTGGAGGAAGAGGACAGTTTTGATATATTTTTTTTATTATTATTATTGCCTGTCTCATGGGATGATCAGAACAACAAATACTTTCTGGGAAAAAAAGTATTTCCGTCTCTATACTTTTCTGGCCTCTGACTAGACAAAATTTTTGAGAGCACAATAACGAGCAGAATATGATAGGCATTCTATTCATTCAAATGTAATTGGAGCAAAATCTACTAATGGAACTTGAGGGAGAAGACTTTTGTATCCCTGTAGAAATCACCAGGATTGTGCTTTTGATCATATTAGAGGAAAATCATAATTAGAGTGCTAAAAAGAAGAAGGGGGGGGGGGGAGGAACCACACAAAAGCCAAAGCAACCAGGGCATTTAATTGAATAATCGTTTGTTTGTTTGCAAGTTTGTAAATAAAAAGAGGGAGAGGGAATATTTCTCATCATTTCTAATACTAAATCCCAGAATACACAATTTTACAGTACATAGTCAGATCTGAGATTTTAAAGGTAAGTCCATTTTCCCTGGACTGTGCCTGCTTTCATCTACGCATTCATATTGTAAATGATCAAATGACTGCAGCTGAATGCGCAACCATTCATTAGCTGAGCCCGGGTAAGTGAGCATGTGTACGCTGCTGTCCCACTACAGCTCCCAAGTGAAATACGTTGCCTTGAAGCACTATTTTAGTCATTGATTGCAAATGGTTTGGAGCACTTAACACTACCAGCTGACACGCTTTGCTTCTAAACAGTAACTCTTTAAGACACCATAGCCTGAGCACTTGCAACTATTATAAATAATCATGTGTAGGAGCTCGAAGATAAATATTCTTGTCTGCACTCATTTGTCCTTAACAGTTAAACAGGGCCAGACTAGAAGACTAGCTCTCCAAGGTGTATGTAAACAATCAATACAGGAGACAAATTTAAAAATTGGTATTTCTTATACTCCTCAAGTTCTAACAACAGCAAACACCAATTTCTACACTTCTGTGCAAAAATACCTGTTTCAGTTTACTCTGAAAATTCAAAAATTATTCAAAATTACTTTTTCACTTCCTGTTTGGTGACGCAGACTCCTTGCTGTGGCCTGCATTGTCTATATCAGCCCTGACAATGCTTGTTTGCTCCTTTTTGAATGAAAACATATTGGGAAATCACAGCAGAATTATCAAGAAGGCAATTCAGCAGCTGAACCTATAAGAAGTTTTTGAATATTAAACTGGATTTTAGGCTTGGACACGGATTTTTTAAGGATTACAAATTACAAAACCTGAAAATAATAAAAAAAAAAAAACCCAGCAGAGTATTTATATATATAGTCCATGACCATCAAGTTCATGGAGTTTCATGTTAACGCTCCACTACCTGTGCTTTAAAACAAAACTATGATAGGGAAGGACAGACCATGGACATCACAAATGTGATGACTAACTTGGTGGCCTTCTACG
>NW_010236801.1:0-21385 GCF_000690775.1 Eurypyga helias
GGAGGAAAAGGGATTGTCCGTGAGTCAAGACTGAAAATGTGATGAGGAGGAACTGCTTTGACTAATCTGTTTCTAACCTTTCAGCCCATGTTGGCCTGTGACCCCTTTCAGCTTCCAGATCGAGCCTCATCAGGTAAGTGTCACTTCCTCACTTGGGGAGAGGGGAGGCAGGTGGAAACGTTTTACTCGGAGACTTACCTACGCTCCTGGCCTCTCTCGTGATGAGAAATGATGGAAAAGTTCAGCTGTAAACTAATTCGGAGCTGAGCAGCGTTTGTTTACTTGTTGAAATCTGCCCGTGCAAGACGCCTGCAGTCTGTCAGATTCCCAGGATCGCCGCGGAGCCGGCTGCTCGCGAGTTGCTGTGGGACACCTCGGATGGCTACAGGCTGTGGGAAGATACACTGCTCTCATTTATGATCTCCCGAGAACTTTCCTGTTGGTTTCTTTTTCATTTGGAGAGCTTCCTCATTAAACTTCAACCCATTCTCTTGGCTGTTTCACATTACCTCTGACAGGAATTACTTCATTTGCTCCTGCCTTTGGCCCCCCACCCCACCCCCAAACGCCCACCGACCTGCAATGTGCCAACCTACCTGTAGCGTTTAGGTGGGCAAGATTCTGTGCTCTGTGTGTACAGCAGCCCTATCTGCGTGAATCACCCGATCCCCCAACAACGTGTTACACTACGTACTGCTGGTAGTAGTAACTCCGTGCCTAGTTCTTGTGATGGCAGTGTAGCTAGTGCTTCATTTAAGAAGGTATCTTTTGAATTCGATAAAGCTTGTGTAATATCCGGTGTCTCCCTCTGTTGTGGCTTTGGAAAAACTGCTTTGTCAACAGGATCCCTTAGCTGCTTCTCTAGGGTTAAAGCTTTCTCCTCCTGCTGCTGCTTTGTTTTTGCTTCAATTAAGGGAGAATTAATTGTTGAACATCTGCAGTCCACCAAAAATCCCGATACATTAAAATTACCTCCCAGAGGGGTGAGGGGGGTGTACGTCTGCATGTGTAGGTTAGTGCATGTTTGTGTATCCTGTGTGTATCTGTGTATGCACTCTATGGGAATGGAGGAGGAGAAGGAATGACACATGCATCCAAACAGTCCATTTTTGGTGTGTGCCAGCAACAATCTCCATCGTTCTCCATCCACGCAATGTTAATATTTCATCTCCTTGAAAAGTTTCCTGTAGCACTTTGCCCAGTTCCCTTAGGAGAGGTCAGAAACCATTTTGCAGCTGGGGTTGCCCTGCCTGTTGGCGGACGCGCCGGCAGGACGGCGTATTGGTGGCAGTGGTGAGGTACCGCTGGCAGCCGGTAGCACGTCCCAAGAGAGACACACGTGGAGCCTTCGCCTGGAGCTGACTCTCCCGGGGGCCAGTTTAAAGCTGCTCTCCCTCTCTGGGTCAGTCCTTGGCTCCGTCGCTTAAGTGGAGCTCTCCAAAGGTCAGGCCATGCTGCATCGCTCCCCAAGTTTTAGGAAAGGCTCCAGCTTAAGCAGACAAACCCATTTCAGTGGCTCCGTGCATTACACAGGCATTTAATATCCTGCTGTCTGCGTTTCCCTCCGGGAATTACTGAAATGCTGAATAATGGCGAAGATGAATTACGTCCTTGCTTCTGTCGGGATTATACGGACCTGGCGCAGACTGGGCTGTGTTGGTAGCCCAGGTAGTCCCTCTTCCTCTTCAGAACCATATACAAAATTCTGCAGCATCCCACCTCTCGCAGACCCAGCACCACCTTTCATACGGGACGCAGACCTCCCTATGGATTATGCTTTTCTCATTTTTCAACTCGGGTTTCCCACCTCAGTTTAATGAAGTGGGCTGTGCGCCGTACGTAGCACGGAGGGGCGGTGGCTGCAGCAGGAGGTTAAGACCATGCCTAAACTTGGGTTCAAGTCCCTCTGCGCTGCCCATCACCACGGGATTTCACGTGGCAGCTAGTGGTAACTGCTGGTGCATCACAAAACTCAACTGCACCAATGAGGAAAGTGAAAATTAGATTATGCTGTGAGCCACTGTTTCTCTAGGGATATTTTGTGGGCATATGCTTACAGGCATGTGTGTCTAATTTGCGTATTTCATATGCTTTATTCTCTTTAACAATAGTTGAGGCTTAATTCAAATGAAATGGGGATAGTTATCCATGCAGTTTGAAGGCACTGATTTATTCTGGGGTGCTGGTGGAAAGTATGGCCTTTGTAAGTCACTATTCCTTAGAATTTTGAGTTTGTTCTTACTTCAAAATATTTGTTTACAGACCACAACACTGGTCTCCCTATGGAAGCAGCTGTTTCTATCTGGCATTGAGACCCCATGGAGAAGCTGAGGAGGGGGATGGCTCTTCATATCCATGAAGCCTGGATACTTCTGTTTGTAATCCCTGCTTTGGTCACTCCAGCTGCCATCAATCATGAAGACTACCCCGCCGATGAAGGGGACCAGACCTCCAGTAATGACAATCTGATCTTTGATGACTACCGAGGGAAGGGCTGTGTGGATGACAGTGGCTTTGTGTACAAACTGGGAGAACGTTTTTTCCCGGGACATTCCAACTGTCCCTGTGTCTGTACTGAGGATGGACCTGTTTGCGATCAACCAGAATGCCCTAAAATTCACCCAAAGTGTACAAAAGTGGAACACAATGGATGCTGTCCAGAATGCAAAGAAGTGAAAAACTTTTGTGAATATCATGGGAAAAATTACAAAATCTTGGAGGAATTTAAGGTATGAAACCCTTTCTTCAGTGTTTAATATCAGTGTGCTGTGGCAATTGTATTTCTTTTGGGGACCCTCAAAGGCACTCAGTATTTACTCACTGCTGGTAATCAGTGCTAAAGCTGCAGACCCTTATAGCTTTGATGCAGGCCTGGCTGATGTGAAAGCTGCCACCTCCTCCCTCACGTGCGCCAGGTGAGGGCCAGTGGTCAGTCAAGTGTCCCTGTGTGAAATACCAGCCCTCTGAATCTGCCACTCCGGACAAACTCCTCCTTTGCTCCTAGCATGAGTCAGGATGGACCGCCTAAAAATAGTGGTTAACCAATACTGAGTGCCTTTTAAGAACCCCTTTTCCAATTTGGATAGCAAAAGAGGATAGCATGGCTGAGAGTTGTTACTCATAACTGTATGAAAACGCAAGTAAGTCGATTGCAAGCTGTATTTAATGTTTTCAGTTCAGCTGTGATAATGGCAGAAAATTAATTTCTAGGCAGATGACCATCTCAGGTAATGAGAAGTATGGGGTTTAAGTGTAATAGTTGAGCTCCTATTGGGAATGCTGTAAAGAAATCCTTCTGAAATACATCTTAAAAATAAGACCAGGTTTTCAGAAACTATTACCCTTTACACAGCCTGCATCTCTCATTCTAATGAGTTTGATTGCATGTTTTCAATTCTGCCAAGGAAAATAACATTTCACAATGAAGAACAGGGTCCACAAAGGCAATAGGTATACATGAGTTTGTTCTCCCAGGTCACATGGCTTTACGATTCATACCTCCATAATTAACGACAGCCTGTAACTCTTTGTGCCTCTACGCCCAATCTCATTACACGCTTGCCAGTTTATTTGCTTTCCTGACAGTGAAAATACTTCCATGTAGGTCCGTGTACTTCACGAGTTCTCTGTAACATAGATGGCAATTTCCTTTTTCTCCAGTATTGTCGTTTTCAGTCAGATGGTATTTAGTTCCTTTCTTCTATCACGTATGGTTTGTGTTCATCTTTTTCTGTCCATCTGTAGCTGCAGTCACTCAGTATGAGCAAATCAGTTAATGACACAGTCACAAGGCAAAACTAGTACATGAGGAACATTTCCTCGAGGGCCATCCTGACCAACCTGTTCTCTGCTTTGCTGAGGAACGGGAAGATGCTCATTTTTGCTTCAACAACAGCTTCTTGTTGTAGGGAGGCCTAACCCAGCTTCATCCCACGATCATGCTGCGGTGGTCCCGTGTTGACTGCTCTGTTGTCAGGGGATGAAGTGCCCCACCGAGGTGTAATTTTGCCACATGGTCAGGTTCTTAACGTTGAAGTTACAAGGACCCCTTTTGGAGAGGTTCCAGTGGGAGAATAATGAGATGGATCTTCTTATTAGAGTATCTTTTGCATGTGAATGAAATACAGAAGTACTAGCCACTTTTCCTGAAAGAAAGAATTGTACCCTGATAACAGATTAAAGGCTAGAGAAACAGAATTTAGGGGAGAAAGGCTATTAGAGGGAATTAGAGCAATCTGCTCATTTGTTTGCTGTGTTCAAAAAATGTTGGGTATTGTGTGGAAAGCAAAGTTCCACTATGGTGGATGGTGGCACACCACTCACACACAGTAGCCTTCAGTCCAGGACTAATGTGAGATCCTTCAGACTTCATTTAGTTGGCAGTTGAGCTTTTGACCTGGACCTCTCTTTTGCTGAGAGCTTGATACCTTGTGGACCAGGGCAGAAACACATGTTTTTTGAAATCTATGTGTTTACCTAGAATATATAGTGAAAGTCTTGTTTTTCCTCTGAGTAGTAGAAGAGATTCAGGCAATAGAAGATTATTCTGTGCACTTCCAAGGGTGTTCTGGGGGACAAAAAGGAGCACCCATGCTCATATGGGTTTGTAAATGCTATAGGAAAGACAGAGCTTCAGGATATAGGAAACGGCTGCTGTGAAGTGGAATCGTGACTTCATTAAAGCATCCGAGCATTTTGCTGTTTACTTCAAATGAGCAAAAATTTTATCTGCTCTCTCCATAGAAGAAATTCTGAGCAGTCCATAGGTTTTGTAGGCTCTGAGCTGGCTCTTCCCTCGTCCTGTTGCATTGATAAGGTCTGCAAACTTTCTCAAGTCCATTCCTCACACACTGAATTCTGTCCTTGCCCAAGAGTCCTTTCTCCGGTCCTTCTGACCCAAACCCCGACTGCTTTCAATGGGAATGGAGGCACTGGTTTATGTGGTCTCATAACCTTACCTTGATCTGCTTTTGCTAATACGTACATACCAAATCATCATCTGTGGAAATGCTCGTCATTGCTTGGCTACAGCTGAAATTAGCCTGCATTTAAAAACCTTCCGCAAGTGTCTGTCTGTGTGTGTGCACACAGGCATTCATACTTGCTCTAGGAGTATTACCAGCACTGATTCATCTTGTAGAATTTGGAACTGCCTGATCTTTCACAAATTCGGAGATTTTTTTTTCCTCTGGGGATCTTTTTTTTCTCTAGGATAACAAAATCTGTGAGAGGTTTCCATTTTGGAGAATTTTCCTGTCTTGTTTCTAGGTTTCTGTTCAGGTTTGGGATGAGAAATCCAAATGCTATTTAAGGTTTTGTTTTGTTTCAACGGAGAGTGACAATCTCAGGGTAAAGAAGTAGTGATAAAGACCCATTTCTTGAATATTTAGCTCTTTTTTTTAGTGAACTGATCTTGTACCTCTGCTTGATTTTTAGTCATAACAATCGTAAGTGCAAAATATAAACAAGACAACAAGCCATCTAGCTTAGACAGCTGGCCAAATGTTTATGCTTGTGCCCCTGAGTCGTTAACATGTACAAATGAAATGCTGAACTGGAGTTCAGTTGTAAGTCTAAACCCATTAGTAGTTTTTCTTGTATCCTTCTGTGAAACCTTGTGTCCCTGACAGATGGTTGAGTAACCCTGTGTAGCATCTTCATAGCTCTCTTACGAGTCCTGGGAGGTCTTTGTGGATTTTGGGCCCCAGCCACGCGTACGGAGCCTGCCTCGTCCCCTTGGTTTGCCTGGGACTTAGCCCCAGCTTCGGCTGAGGCTGCGGCTCCACCCCGCAGAAAAGGTCAGCACAGTCTCTCTCGTGTGAATCAAGATCGTACAACCATAGAATCGTTTAGTTTGGAAAGGACCTGTGAGATCATCAAGTCCAATTGTTAACCCAGCACTGCCAAGCCCACCACTAAGCCATGTCCCTAAGCACCACATCCACGTCTCTTAAATCCCTCCACGGTTGGTGACTCCACCACTTCTCTGGGCAGCCCCTTGCAATGCCTGACAGCCCTTTCCGGGAAGAAATTTGATCGACTTAGACATGTCTGATATCTAGATTGCTGCCCAGTGTTCAGGATTGTGACTCCTGTGGAGCATTGCGCAGGAGAAAGAGGGGATCTAGTGGCTTTTACTGGGATCCATCTAGCTCTTTCCTAACCTCATTTTCTAATTCTCTCCTTGCTGGCCTGAAATCTGGTCTCTCGGCTCTCCTCTGGTCCCTCTCAGAGGCAACGCAGGGTGATGGGCACGTCTCGTGGCTGCATGGGAGGGTTGAAGGATGCTGCAAGTCTCGGACAGTCTGTTTGTTTTCTCCAGAGGGATCTGGTGGGGACTCTTGGGGTCCCTTAGCAGCTTGCTTTTTCTCCCACACAACAGCCGTGTTTTCATTTCAGTGCTGGAGGTGAAGGTCTGAGTCCTAAGTACTCCGTGCTCATCTGCACTAGCAGGGATCTTTCCAGGAGGTTCTTAACCCTCCCCTTTCTTCCCAGAGAGATAAAACATGCAGATAACAACTCGGAGAGCCGTCTCACTTATTGTAAGTACACATGGTTTTGTTTTAAATGAATGTTCCCAGACAGCAGCTTATGAAAACTTGAGGAGACAGTGTACCCCCAGCGTGATGGATGTTCACTGGCATCTTACGGAGGAATTGTGCAAATGTCGGAGGCACAACAGTTTTCCTAAGTGCTGATTAGTTTTTACTCCCCTGCATAAGGTACTGACAGAAAAGCACACACCTACCTGCGTTTGGGAAATGCAATTGGCAGTGTGGTTAAGGGTATTTGTAGCCACAGTTAGGAGCCGTTAGAAGAGGATTTAGGTTGTCAGTTTGCAAAGTCCATCATCATTTCTGAACTTCCAAAATCTCTCACCGCCCAGTACAGGCATATCCAGAGTAACCTTCTGTGAAGCTGTGTGAATATGTAGGAAAATACCATTGCTGGGAAATGAACGATCGGTTCACAAGAGACTGTCAGGCTGATAGCGTGAAACATTCTCTTCGTTTTTAGACTGTGCAGGCAGGACCTGCTCCCTGGCCCTGCAGGAGGCTGAGTCCTGGTGACATGGTTTTCAGTAGTGTGGTGCCATCCTCTCAAAGTCAGTGGCTGGATTTTCTAGCCACAGGCATTAAAATATCTCCATTTGCCTGGCAGGACTTAGAGTGAGATGTCCTTTGGATGGGAACATGAGAGGTGTTTGGCGTCACCACTTGGCCTTCCTGGTAATATTGATGTCAGAAGAGCAACTTCAAACTGCAGTTGTGAACTTGAGCTTGGGAACAGCTCTGAACATCAAGGGCATATCTTGGGTGCTCTCCAGTAGCCGCCCTACTTTCTGCCAAGCACAGAGCTGCAATTTCTCCCAGCTGCTGGCTCTGCCAGTGCTTAACCTCTGCTGCTGCCTTTCATCTGCCTGCTCTTCCCAATGACTTCTCCACTTCCCTGTCCTCTCCCCTTCCATCCTCACTACCCCCAAACCCATCCCTGGTCAAAAAGGCCCCAGGTGATGCCCAAATGTTTGTTCCTTGCATCAAGCACAAGTGTGGAGGGATGGGAGAACCACCCTTGCAGCGTGAGGGGAAATTTTGGCTTCGTTCTAGGGCAACTTGTCAAGAGTCAGGATTTCACTGCTGGAGTTCTACTTCATTTTTCTTTCCCATGTTTCTTGCCACTGTATCTTAAGTTCATTGCTTTGTTTTGACCACAAATCATCTGTAATCCTTCAGTGAGGGCTCCTGTGTCTCGCTGGGTTTATGTCTTCTTGAGCAGCACTTTGCACAGTAGGGATCACAGCTCTAACAGGGATCTTCGGGGTATAATCAGAATCCAAAATAAATGAGGGACTATATAAGCATAGCATTATCATATACTAATCCCCAGCTCATTATGGAAGCCTTTACTTCAGAACAGTGGCACCTCCTCCTCCTTTGTTAATGCTCTTTAAAAATGTTTTATTAATGCAATTATCTCAATATAACTTAACAAAATAAGACCTCTCATCAAAAGGCATTAGCACATGCAAGAGCGTGTTCAGCTGCTATCCCAGAATCTCTCAGTCCCTGAAATGCAGTGTGTCCATTCTGCCAGTGGAGAGAAGGAGGCAATGAGACCGAAAGGCGATTCCCCACCCCCAGAACCCTGCCAGAAATAGAAATTAGAGTGGTGAAAGCTACAGCCTTGCCCTGACCACTGGTTACCCAGGCTGGGAGTGCAACCTTATCAAATATGAATGAACCTCTTGGGACGTTCCCGGAGCATTACTGATGGGATGATGCTGTTAGGTGGTAAAGCAAGAGTTTGCAAGGGAAGGTGACGGGAAGAAGTGTGCCAGGGGTGCTGCAGTGGGCTGCCCGAGGGTCCCTCAGCCCTGTCCAGGTGTATCGAACTGTCCGGCTGCAGGTTGCTGTGGTTTGTATCAGTGTGAGAGAGCAGAGACATGACACCTTAAATCTGAGGAGCTTTGTTAGGCTGCTAGAAAAACCAAACGGGGAGAGAAGGAAGGTTCTTCACTGGGCTTCTCCTCTGTTACATGAGTGTCCAGTGTCCTGGAAAATCTTGGAAAGTGCTCCAGTCATGGCAAGCTAATCACTGCAAGAACTAGCGTTGTTGAACCCTTTTGGTGTGCTAAGCCAGACATCCAAATCACTAGTAGTTTTCAGATCTTCGCTCACGAATGCCAAGAAACTGATTACTAACCCAAGCCAGCATGGTGCCCCGACTTTAATATTGACATTTTTCTCTCCGAGATGTGTGCAGCAGGTTTGTTTTCTACTATGACTCAAACAAATGGGGCTATTTTTTTTTTTCCCCCCTTTCTTCTTGTGTGTTCTGCAATTTCACGTACGGCTAGAAAATCGTAATACAAAAGAAATTTCAATAACGTGCCTGTGCTTTAATAAAAGGAGCTATGAACAATGCCAGCTCTGAAGATAGCATACAGCCATTGAAATCAGACAGGGGAAACAGAACATCAGTCAGATGGAAAAGTATGATTTATTATCTCCCTCCTGGCAAAATTACAGTGACAATGTCTATGCAAAGGAATCTGAAATTACTGACTTACTGTGTTTCTGTCATAATTTGTACCAAGAAAACATAGTAAACCAGATAAGCACATCATATATTGATCTACCTATTTTTACAATTATATTACGTACTTAGCTACTGATTCTATAACGTATATATTACGCACAAGTGTATTACTACAATAGGTGAAAGAAGATGGGCTGTATTCAGAATTTGGCTACAGAAAATCCATGCTGTTGTTTTCCCTAGATCACAGTAATACATGGGGGACCCAAAAGCTCAGAGTTCAGCAGCGCTCCGCTCCACACATACTCCCAAAGCTCCCCTTTGAAAGAGGTGAGACCCAAAACTCAAGCATCAGCATGAATTCAGAATGACCAGGAATTAAGCACAAGCCCCCATGCTTTAATCCCAGCGCACCAGTGCAGGAGCAGAATTTGGCCTGTACGTGCAAGCCCAAGCAACTGGTATTTTTCCAATAAATGGGACACATGTGCCCAACGTTTGTACAGCCAAAGCTGTGGCTGGGCTTTCAGATATTCACTTCCGGAAATAGCCCATCAGCTCGGCTTGCTCCCAGGTTTGGGGGCTGTCCAGAGAGCTCCTGAAAGAGCAGAGATATCTCTGCACAGCCGGAGGAGCGGCTCTGGACATTGAAAATGGCATGTGTAGTACATGCAACTGCTACCAGCTCCTTCCAAGAGTGGTAAAATCAAGTCTGAGGCTTTATTATGGTGCCAGACAACATTCAGTGGGGCCAAGGAGAGAAGCGCTCATCCTTTGGCTCACCTGGGGTATGTCCATTTCTGTCCCCCAGGATGTTTCTGGAGGGCTGGTGAGCATGAGGTCCTCAGCTCATGGAAGGATGTCATCCATAGAAGTGTTGACAGATCATTGGCAAGAAGCTTTTTAGAGAACTGTTCCCTCCCAGAGCAAGGGGGAGTGCAGGTGCATGCTTTACGCAGAATTGTGTTCATTAAAAATAATGCTCAATTAGCTAACGATCCTAGTTATTGTTTTTAAGGCTATAATTAGGTAGGTCATGTAATGACAACACTTAATCTAGTTGCAAAATAAAATTACACGTAGCATCAGGCTTCCTTTACTCTTTGTTGCTGTGGGCTAGTTCAGTGGTAATTCTTCAGGAATTCTACTGAAGTCGGTATGCTTGGAAGAGCATTCTGGGTTGCAGCCACTCCTCCAAGCAGGGAATCTCTCAGCCTGTTAGCCTGCTCATCCCGGGCAGGAAAGCCCTTCTGTCTGAGGGTTAACCCAGTGTGGTCCCTGTGTATCCTCAGTGTGTCCTCTCATCACAGATAACCTATTCTAACCTGTTTTCATCCACCTCTTTCCAAGCTTGTGCCCCTAACTAAATGTGGAAACATCCCCTGAGGGACAGAAACCTCCTGGATCCTGCTGGCTTCTCTCCTGAGGGTTTAAGCATTGGCAACTGGATACGAGGGGCAGCCAGGAGAATTTGGAAAACACCTTCTCCGTAGTGCCAGCTAGTAAAGAGCTGCTTTAGTCTGTGGGACAGGTGGGGCAGGTTCTCCACTTCTATGAACTGCTGTGGCTGGATGGATCGCAAGTGGCCCATTGGGATGTTACACTGGTGTAAAGTTCAGTACCAGTTAGGTACTCCTCTCTGGAGTTTGCATGATGCCGACCTGAGATACGGATTTGCCCGGGGGAGCTCCCATGAAGCCTAATCTGCCTTGCCAGAAAGTAAAAAGTTAGGCTAGGCTATCAGAAAAGTACAGGTAATGGAGAAGGAAGGAGAAAAAGCCACCGGGAACAAGTCAGTATTTGGAACGATGAGTTTGCCCCTCTCCCACCTCGCACCATGCAGTGCAAACAGGACCAGTTTCAAATCCCCATAGCAAAGGAACTCAAAACCACAGCAGACCCAAGCAGACACGGGATGTTCACCCACTTAGGTACAACCACAGCTCGCTGCTTGGCAGGACAGGGCTTCGAAGCAGGGCCTGGAGATGGCGAAGGGGAAGGGGATGTGCGTGTTGATGTAGTTGTGACACTCAGCACTCTTGAGCCTCTTGTACTCTCATCAGTGTAAAGGGAGAAAGCAGGTCAGCTCCTAAGCGCTCCTTGGACATAGACTTGGGTTCAGCCCTGCCTGGGGGGAAGAGAAAGGCGATGCAGCAACAGAGCGTGTTAATGGAGATGAGTACCGAGCTCTTGTTTCCAGCTCCGATGCTGGAGGGAGCCCTGAGCTCAGCAGAGGTGAGCAAGAGCAAAGCATTGAGGGAGGAGCTGCTCCTTTGGGGAGGAAGGAGGGACCATATTGGTGTGCTGCTGGGACTCTGCAGTACCAGGGGCTTGGACTTGCTTCCCTTAGGGCACAAGAGGAGCAGAACTGTGCAGGATGCTGAGGGTGATAGAGCACTGAAATCTGCAGCCTGGGACCTACAGCAAGAGGAACTTGCACCTTGCCTTGACTGCCATGACCCAGCCAGGAGTCACCCGCTGCCTGGGGACACGGAGCTTGTCCGCAGACAAAGCAGGCTGACTCCAAAGGTTGCATTCCGTTCGGCCAAACAGCCATCATCTGGGTATCTTGTGAGTAAAAGAGTCACAGGGCCAGATCCCTCACTGGAGTAAATCCACCTCACCTGTACTGTGGCTGTGGAAAGTCCATGTGACGATCCAGACAGAAAACTGCAGGAGAAGGGATGGGACCAAGATCCAGATCTCCTCCCAGTGATGGCTGGTTATGCTATTCCTACCTCCTTAATACAAATTCAGTATTTTACCAGTACACAGAACTGATCTCGCCACGTTCTCCCATCTCTTGGCACGAATGAAGGAAACAGCAGATTCAGGTATAGGGAAAAGACCTGTAAAACGGATCACCTTTCTGACCAGGACCTTGGTTCCTTTCTCCCTGTCCCAGGAGGTTTTCTCCTAGATGAGGCTGCCTCATTGCGAGAGACAACAGGGAGGGATCGGGGAGCAGGAACTGCCAGCGGGACTTGCTTTCCCTATTGATATTGAAAAGGGCTTCACAAATGTGAAGCACACACAGACATTTAGCCTGTGTCTGAATGGGGCTGCACATCGCACGTTGGAGCCACGGTCCCCTCTGTCACCTTTCGAAAGGAGTCCTGTGCGCGGGGCACGTCCGAACTGAAAAACTACAGTGATGGAGTCTTAAAAACTATCAGCAAAGTCATAGGGAACTCCAGTGCCCTCGGCCCCAGGGTAGGTGAGGTGCAACTATTGTAAGGAATAAAATGAGGCATGTATCAAAACACAGAGTGTTCTTATGAAAGAAGTGCAAAGTCATGTTGTTACGGAAAGCTCCGCTGCTGTTCTCAGGAGAGAAAAGCAACCACGAGACTGCAGATATGCGGTGGAAAAAGGGCCAGGGTTGTCAGGCTCAAGCTCAAGGTTGTCTCTCTCTCTCATCAGCTAATGGAGAAGTCACTCTCCAGACCCAGACGTGGTTCCAGGAGCCTTTTAAACCCATCAAGTTGTGTGGCACATAGCAAATATATGAGTACAAACCTCCCCGTGTCATCACAATTCTGAACCATCAGATGTGGGCCCAGGATACCCACGGTGAGGCATATCCTCTGGGCTTCTCTCCCTCTGCTGGCTTACTGCTCTGTAGGAGCTCCCCGGGAGTTTATACAAAAGGATGGCAAGGATAGTGTTGTTTCCAGGTATGGGCAGGCGTGGTCTAGGGCTGAGGGGAGGAAACGTATACAGGACCTGGGGGGATTACAGCATCTTTATACCTTTCCATCTCCAGAATCCAAGCCTAGTCACCAGCCTGCTGCAGACTCTTGTAGCTGTGAATAGACAAGCAGCAGTTAGGAGTACCTAAAATCGAGCTTTGGTTGAAGAGCTGCAGCATCTTTAGGTTAAGAAAATAGGCGAATCGTCTTCAGCCTCCTTGTGGTGGGGCTGCTTTGAGTATAGGATGGAGTCACCACGTACAGGAACTGTTTTCAGTAATGTATTTGTATCGCTCTTGTCCTTTCAGCTGAGTGAGAAATTTGTCATTTCAAGCTTAACATTAGTGCCGTTTGTGTGCGTGCTGGGGGCTCCCTTAGAAATACAGGATCGCAGCAGCCACTTGTGCTGCCTCTTGGAAGCCAGCTCCTCGCTTTAGCCGATCTGCAGCATGGTGCAAGCATTTTTCAGGTTTTGGATGGCACAGTTCATTTGTATTGCTAATGCTCCACGTTATGTACGATACAGCTCCAGTTTTCCACTGCAAATAAATTATCTAATGACTTAGTAGCTTTTCCCCCTTGCAAGATCATTTGCAAGCCGATGGTGTTTTCAGTGATTGTACTCGTCTATAGTCACTCACCTGATGGTTTATTCGAGCAGCTTTCCACCTATGGAAAATCCAAGTCATTATGGTTTCTGTAAGATAATTGATAGAGTGTCTCCTCCAGGTGGGGGGACGATTCTTACTTATAATGAGTGAAAAGTTTTACCCCATGCAAGTTCTTGTATTGGCCCACACACACACGAAAGAGCCATTAACCGTATTTTTAACACAATTTAGATGGCTGCCAGTGTGTTGCTAATAGTAAAGGCAAAGTGAGCTGCTCAGAAGAGAAACAGGCTGATTTCAGTCTTGCCATCAGACAGGACTAGCCAGCCCAGTCTCTGCAGTTGGGCACCTGCAGAATTTCTCAGTTGAAGGCTTTCTCTCAACTTTCCTGCAATCTCCTGCTAATCTGCTTGAGATCACAGGCAATTTCAATAACAATGAAAATGATTCTAATTTCGACTCCAGGGGTATCTTCGATGAATGCTATCCCGGTTCCTTTCTTATTCATCTCCCCTGGTTTATGACTTCCCACCTCAGCCATAACGTGGAAACCATTTTTGCCTCCGATTTTATTCATCAGGCTCTTTTTAACTTTCTTCCTTTTCTTGTTTCCTGCCAATAAATTCACCACCTGAAACTGTAGCTACAAAAATCATTTCCATCAGAATTGCCATTGTCCTTAGTGTCATTAAAAGTTACAGCTACTCTTAAGATGTAAGTGCCCAATTTGACAGACTTCACTTTACATCGCTCTGCTTTCCCTGCTGTTTTATCTGCAGAGAGCTGGATGCCATCAGTCGAGCCTGTCTGAGGGGGGAGGCTGAATGTGATTATCTGTATGAGCGCTGGTGCACACTCTCTTGAAAACCAGAAGATGGAATGATTGACAGTAGTGGTGGTTTTCAGCTTTCCTTCCCTTGGAGCCCAGCACTCACAGGGGATGGGACACAGCCAGTCCTTCCCAGGGAAACAGACAGGAGGCGCCTCTGGATACAGCCAGAGGATCCAGGTCTCAGGCAAGGGAGTGACAGATGTGTGCAGAAGTACCAGCTTAGATCCACTGCATTAAAAACAGCCTTGACTTCAGCAGAAATGGAGATGATGGCACCTCCTCCTCTTTGAGGAGTTTGCGCTTCTAACGCGTTCTCAAAGGGGGAGCAAGCGCTGCAACTCCGTATTCAGTAAAACAACCACAAAAAGCATTTTTTCCCTTTCCATCTCAGTCTAGAAAAGGCATCTACTTATGCACCATTTCCCTTTCTGGTGTTTGAAGGGGGTGGGAGCTAACATGCCTGATGAAGGTTTGCAGTGGTATCAGGAGTCTGCTGAGTTTGCTCCGATGTGATGGATCCTCGGGTTTCCGTGGGGCTCAGAAAGCAAGCCCGCTGGCTTAATTTCTTGGTTATACACCACTTCAGATTCCAGGCAAGCAAGCAGATTTCTCCCGTCATTCTGCCCGTTTTGTAAATATACTTATTTGACTGTGAAGAGTGTCACAGGCCCCAACAGCAGGTCTGTTCAATTTGGTGGAAATACTTAGATTGTCTTCTACTAACTTGAACAGCCCCCTGCATGATGATCAGTAGGTGTCTATTGTAACATGATTAGATGGTTGTAAACACTTTCATGAAGCTTTTCTGTTTCCTCCCTCAAAAGAAATGTCAAGTATTTGTGATATAATAGGGTAAGGTTTGTATTGCTCTGTAGTTGTTTGCTACTAGCTGTGTATAATTGATGAAGGGCTGTTGTGCAGTAGTGAGACAGCACATGGTCCTTACATGACCACTTCATGGGACCTCGTCAAAGAGATGAAGTCTTCAAGTATGGGATTATGGGACATTCTTGTACAAATAACCTTTTCAAGCTTTGCTGGAGCATGTAGGAAGGAGAGGGAAGAGAGCAGCCCAATAAATCCTGATAACTGGATCTCGGAACAGAGGACTAGAGGGCAACTGCAAGAATTTGCAGTAACTTTGGGCAACCTGGACACTAGCTCCAGCAAAGATGTGAACCTTCTTCCTTGAGTCTGAAAAGTACTAAAAAGTACTAAAAGTACTTCTACAAAGAAGGTACCGTGCAATTCAACGTCTTTTTTGAAAAGGTGAGGAGAGGTCCAAAGTCTCAGGAGGTGGCTGGAGGAAATCAGGAGGCGGCATCTAAATTCATAGAGGGGGAAGTCTCAAGGAGCAGCAGGTCTGTGTATAGTCTGTTTTAGTGATACAAGGTCCCACTGGCCCTCTTAGTACTTAGGTGCCAAATCACACTTCGCCCTCAGAAGGCTGCTTGGAAAATGGGCACTGTTTTCCCAGCTTCTGGAGAGGAATGAACTGAGTGAATCCCAGCTGATCACAGGAGACTGTAGCCTTAAAACTTGGTCTGAGATCTCTCTGAGCTGGGTGACAGCCCACATATAGGACTGCAGGGAGTGCACTTGGAAACCACACTTAGCCTGGCGAATGAGGCAGCAGAGCAAAAGCTGAGGAAAATTGCTTCTGATTGACAGAAGAAACAGGTAAAGAAAAAATATGCCAGATGTCATCTTCAGAGTTTTTCGTTTGTCTTAGGTAAATCGCTCCCTTTCCAGCTCCCTAGAGATGTTTGTGTAGAAGCAGCTAAGAGTGACTGACAATCAGATATGTTGGCAGAGAAATCCTTATTGGAGGCAGGGAAGAGGAGGGCTGCAGTGGTTTTTTTTTTTACATGTATATATTTGCTTCCTGCATTCACTCAAGGAGAATACTTACTACCCAGTAATAAGCTCTTGCAGGGCAATCTACATGTTATAGAAAGGTCTTTTACACATTTGGGGCAACAGAGATGTGTCTTAGGGTGCTGTAGTTGTGGACAAGGTGTGAGCTAAGGGCAAAATACACATGAGGTCCAGTAAGTACTTGGGACAAGAGAATTTCTGTGACTAAATGAGATGGCTCAGATGCAGTAAAGCTTAGCTCTTGCAGCAACTTCTTGCAAGGTCTTGCCTAAAAACTTGAAGTTTCGTGTAGCGGTTATTTGTGTGATTCTACCAGCTGCCTTGGTCTAAAAGAAATGTTTGATTCAGATCTCTTAAGCTGTTGAAAAACATAAAAGAGTAGATTTAGGCACTAAGTTTTGTATTGAGTTTTCCATTTTCTTTTCTCCACCTCTCCCTTAATTTTGGGAAGCAATTAGTATTTTGGTCTATTTTCCTGAAGAATTGGTTGCTCATGCGATCTCTCTGTCTTCTGGATGACTCGAGGGCCTGCTGGAGCCCTCGAGCATAGACTGCTCAGAGTTACGAAGTTTCTGGGCTTTTATGCAACCTAGTACCTGACTAAAGAAGGACCCACACGGTGCCCAACCTGGGAAGAGAACTGTGAGGAGTAGCTGGATGGTGTCAGCAACTGTAATTCCTACATGTGCTGGCATTTGCTTCCAAAAAGAGGGTGAAAATGGTGGGGAGCTGGTGTCCATGGGAGCGAGAGTGGAGCTTAGGACGTATGGTATCCACATCTTGTATGGCTTCCCCATTTCCCCTGCGCAGGGTGTATCTTGCTCTTCATTCTGTGTCCTTTGCTGCCTTTTTTAGTTTGTTTGTTTATATCATCTATCAGTTTTATCATTCTGTGCTCATGCACATAAAATCTTTATTAGCCATGCGTATTCTCTATTCTCTGTTTTAATTTTCCTTCCTTCTCTCTTTGTTAACAAACTCTGCTGATGGCAGATGTTTCCCATTTGACAGTGCCTGAGACTAAGGTTTTCCAGCCACGCAACCCGCTGAGTGCTGGCTTCTTCCTCCGGCTGCCCCGCTGTGCGGGGTGGGACCATCCCCTGCTAGAAGCAGGGAATGAACCTGCCCTCCCAGCCAAACCTGGGGTCACAGTTCTCCTGGAGATCAGTAGCCCAGCAGAAAAACAGAAGTTGGGCCATGATCTTAGGTATAAACAGGGGTGTCCAGGGTCCACATCCTTGTGCTTATTTGGTCTCTTTGAAGAAACTGGCCAAAGAAGAGGTGAATCAGGGTCAGTGCTGAGATTGAGAAGGTTCTTCGTGCTCTGTGTCCCACTTCATCAGCTCTCAGAAGCCTTTTAATGGTTGTGAGATGTTGGCCACCTCTGCTTCCCACTAACTTGGCTTGACTTGGCTCCTGTGCTGACGACAACATCAAAGAATGTATTTCCTCACTAGTTTGGAGGGTTAGTGCACTCACCCATGATGTAAGTGAAAATTGGGTAAAGGGAATTCCAGGTGCTTTGCACCAGTTTTTTTCCTAGTCAAAATGCTGTACTGACACCTTCTACAAAAGGACCCAGTTTGCTCCTCTGGTTTTAATGATAGGTCCATTCCTTTAAACGTACCTGGAACAGCAAGGGACTGTGCAATTGCATAGACGCGTATCCGCGTTGCAGCTGGCCACTGTGAGCATCCTTTCCTTTTGTGGCATCCTTCCTTTGTGAGAAGAATGTTTCTGCACCAACATCCTTCCTAACAAATCCTTCCCTCGGGAGTCGTCTGAGAGATTATTCTGCTTTGGTCAGTTGGAGTGAATAAATCATCTTCTGGCCCAAGCCTTTTATGATCCTTTAATCTTAACACTTTTTCCAGCGTATCAGTTTAAGGGACACCAGTAAAGCCTTCGCACTGTCCATGTGGGAATGGCATAACCTCTGATTTGTGTCCTCTCTCCTTCATACTTCAGAAACCCTCTGTATTTTCTCAGCCCTGTTTTTCAGCAGGGACGAGTTTCTTTTCAGGAGCTGGTGTTATCTGGTGTTTGAGCTTCAGTGGCTATGAAAGTGTAAACCAGCCCTCTTCCATGGCGATAAATATTTAAATCAGGAATCAGGAAACAAAACTCTGGGACATTGTTCACTGGTTCCCTGTTCTTCACTGGTTCCCAGTTTGTCGTTTTGCTGCTTGGTCTACATAATGCCTGTGTAAATAAATAGAGGATTTTTTGGCCAGTGTCCCATCGTTACTCCACAAAAAGGGTAGCGCCAGGGAAGTTAATAGCAGGGATGCAGAGTGCACAGAAAACAGTAAAAAGATGCTCAGCCAATGTGCCTGTGGCCTTTCTGAAAGGCATGGGGTTTGCAAATCAGATCCCAAAGCACTTCCCATGGGAGAAACTACCCAGACGTTCATAAGTGGACAGTAAGGCTGGGGTCACCAGTGGAGGTGAGCAGCTGGGTAAGAGCTACCATCAAGGGCACGGGCAAGTGAACAGAAGAGTCAGGTAGAGGAAAGTCCTAGAGGGAAGACCAAGTTGCTTGTGCTTGCTAAGATGAGGAAGAGGAGGTAGCTGAGAAAAACCTTGTTGTTCATGCCAGAGCAGCCTTTCTGTTTGCTGGCTGCTCGTTCCTTGTACTGCCAAGGTGCGCTTTCCTTCTTTGTGCCTGGTTCTTCCTCCTGAAAAGCTGCTTTCAGCGTCAGGCAACATCATGGTTTATTACAGTGTCATTTTCAGGTTAACACCAGCAACGCAAAAGCAGGAGATGTCTGTGTCGTGTCTCATTTACTCAGTTGCAGAGTGGTTCAGGGGCATCTTCTACTCGTGCTGATCATCTTTAAACCGTAGATTGGGCTGGAAACGCGTCACTTATTTCTTAGCATTGCAGCCACTGTAGTAGTGAAGATGGGGACACGTCCTGAAGGATACGTCAGTGAAAGCCTCCACAAATCACAAGATCTCATTCTACTGCTCTATGTAATTAGTGATTAAAATGAGTAAAAACAAAGCAGCAATTTTCTTATTGATCCCTCAGCAAATAGTTCTGTCTATTTTCTTCTGTATTGTTTCTTCTTATTAAATAGCCTTGAATAAGAAATGTCAGTCAAATGAATTTAGATTCCTGGTGCTTCAGACAGAAATCAAAGCAGGATTGAATGAGGAAAGATAATTAGCGAGAGGAATTCCACCTCCACAGACTTCTTCCCTAGCTCAAGGAATGCTGATTTTATCTAAATTGCCAAAGCCGTGAGCAAATGAGAGGTGATGGGAATTATAGACTGCAGACGCTGAGACAAAGCAAAGGAAGCTTTAATTAGTGCATTTTAAGGTAGAAATGAATTCCCTGGGAATAAATTATTTGACTCAAGACATATAGAGCTTCTTAGAGGTGAACTGAAAGGCCTTTTTACCTGCCAGAACCAGGGCTCACAGGTTGCATCTGTCTTGTACAAATGAGTGACATGTCACTGGGGTCTGAAACACACAGGGATGAATCCTCCTTTCCTTTGCATCTCTCTTCCTTTTTTTTTTCTGTAATATGGAGGAATTCCCATTGCTGCAGATTCCCAGCAGTGCAACAGAAAGCAGATTTTTTCCCAATGCCCAGAGTTACTAGTTCAGGTGTTAGTGGTGGATGTACTGATGCTGAGGATTTGGGAGTTATGTACTGAACCTACAGGTACTGAAGGGAGTTATTTTCCTTTTACATTCTCCTCTTACTCTCCTTTCTTAGCTCTGTTGTCATCCTTTCATCATGCTTGCCTGCGTGTAAGGGCGCTGGGAACCTTAAAACACTGACCTTTCTGTTTTTCAGCAGATTGCCACAGCTTTTCAAAGGGTAAGACAGTGACAACTCTCTCCTATTTGGAGGTAGATAGAGATTCCTGTTTGAATTGATGGAGCTGAAACGAAACCATTTAGCTGGGTGCTTTAATCCAGAACTCCCTGACTTCAGCAGAACTATTCAGGCTTTTAATTATTTACATACTCTCTGTGAGGCAGTTGCTCACAAACCTTGTTGAAACAGGCAGGAGTGGGGCCAGGAGCAGACCTGATGTTTGTGTTACAGGACTGCTTACAGAGCCCTGATGGAGGTGCTGCCCAAACGCAGACTACGATGGGTTTGCCCCTCCAAGAACAGGACTATCCTCCTTGGCTCTGAAATGCAGGAGCAAAAGCCCATCAAGAGGCTGGAGGATGGACGGGCCACTCCAGCAGCACCTTCCCGACAGCTCGGGGTTTGCTGGCAGTGAGGTCTGCATGAGTTCTGAGTGTGACCTGGAAAATCACCCTCCACTCCCTTCCTGGGGGGAACCACTACGTGCAATCTCCCAAAAATCCTGCTCTGCTGCCAGGAAAACGTAAGATACCAACAGATGAGTAGAGCAGAAGTACAGCCTGGTGGCTTCAGCTCCCTCTTTTTGATGAAGGGGGCTGAAGTCTGACAAAAGCTAAAAAACCCCACACCCTCTCTGGGAAAACAAGTATCCTGCTCGCTGTTTTTTTCCTAATGTTCTAGTTGCCTATTTCAGATATTGCTGTTTTGTCCTGTAGGTTAATTTGTATGACCTGAGATGAATGAATGCAGTCAAGAGGTGTTGAATGCTGATGTGTTTATCTTATGGCAAGATAGAAATGTTGCAAACTTGCGAGCTACGGGAGGAAATGGGCTAATTTTAGATTTGTTCCTAGCCCTCGCCATGCGAATGGTGTCGCTGCGAGCCCAGCAATGAAGTTCACTGTGTTGTAGCAGACTGCGCAGTTCCCGAGTGTGTCAACCCAGTCTATGAACCAGAACAGTGTTGTCCTGTCTGCAAAAATGGTAAGAAAGTACTGTATTGGCTTTAACAAAGAGATATAAAGGAAACATTTTATGAAAGTGTTGTTACCCATGCATGGCCAGGAGGTTTGCTTCCATCGGCACAGGCTGGCATTGGGGCTGTTACTTCTCCTTGCTTGTGGGCTTCAGTTGTGAGGTGGCAGCTGTGAGAATTAAGGCTGCCCTTCCTGGACTGTGTCTTCACGTGGAAGTTATGGGATTGCTGACTTGACTAAGGCTTTAGAGGACTGAGTCCTGATATCGATGATAGCTGTTTCATGTCTTTGCTTTTTTCTCATAATCAGTCTAACATGAAATCAAGTATATAAGAAAAGAGAGAGTCTTTGTCCCTAAATTAAGAAGCTGATGGTTGTTACTAAAGACCAGGGGAAAACTCACCCAAATCAAAGGCAAAACTTCCACTGGGGCCAGTAAGACACCCACCAAGCCTGAAACGTCATCAGTTGTGTGCTGGAGTCTGTGTGTGTAGTTTTGACCCTCATTGTCCTGCTGA
>NW_010236801.1:21416-27843 GCF_000690775.1 Eurypyga helias
GAATGAGTCAGCAATGCTTTGAAGAAGGGCTTTGGGATGACTGAAAATACCTCTTTGGAAAATACATCTGTTTCCAAGACAGTCTCCCTGGTCTTGTGCTTCAGCCTGTATGCACATATGTCTCTGGAAAAGCACCTTTCTCTTAATGTCGATATGAAGACAGATTAAAAAGTGAAACCTCTTCATGGCTTCCTTAGCATACAAGAAATGGCTACTTAGACTCATCTTCTCGAGTTTAGAATTCACTATCCATATATATTTTCTCTTACACGCATCACCACTGCTGGATAAGAGTAACAGTTGCTTTTGGATCTAAATGAAAATGTTTACAAAGAAATAACATTTTCAACACATTTTCTGCTTGTTAAGACAGAGAAAAAGCAAGGATTTGGAAATGCAAAATATTTTCACTAAAGGAATTACAAAATTAAGACCAGTCTGGAAAATGGTATCAAAAGTGCTACTTGAAATCCCGAGGTTTATATTAAACCACGCTTTTTACTCAAAAATATTTTGAAAGGTTTCATTTAGAGTTTTGTGTTTCTGTTGAAAAGCAGAAAATGTTCATAGGAAATTTCATTGGTGTGTTGTTGGTGATGAACTTCAGAGAAAAGGTTTGTTAACCAGCTCTGCCCACTGCCTTTGCACCCGGACGAACGCCGCCTCTTTGTTCCCATCACATACGGGTGACCGTGCCGAATCCCCCTCATGTACAGTAGCACTTGCCAATTCCTTCCCATCAGGTTTGCGTCACATGAACCCAGAATGTGAACGTTTCTCAGGAGTGCAGACTCAAAAGTGGCTTCACACAGATCCAGGAGCTGCTGGATTTCCCTACCAACCCTTCACCACCATGACCCCAGCAACCAGGCTCCCCCTCTTTGGGTGTCAGTGGCTTTCTGTGTTGCAGTTCCCAGCATCCCTGGTGACTGGGAATGGGTAGTTTTCTTCCAAAAGAAGGTAGGGTGCCCAGATAACCAGGAGGAAAGGGAAGGAAGCAGCTCCTACTGATGGGAGTCAGGACCTAAGAGGACAGAAGGAAAATCTGCCACTTGCTGAAGGGACTCCAGGGCACAGTGTCATGATTGGGACCCTCAGCTAGAAGCCAGGAGGCTACCCCCATGGTTTTGCCAAATTTCTCCCCTTCTCTCTTCACTCACCTGTTGAGATCCAAAGTTGTCTGAAACTTGTTTTAGGCAGGGAAGTGTTTCTCACCATCCTCTTAAGAGCAGCCTAGGCGCCTTTGGGGATGCTGACCTCTGGGGCCGAGGAGACCGGGGCTTGCAGCACAGCGCTGAGCCAGCCCTGCATGAAGGGGAGAGGCGGCACGGTGGTCTGGCTGTTCCTGGGGATCGAGGAGCATGCCTGCATGCGGGGTGCTGTGGAGAGGAGCTGAACACCTCCTTGCGTCCCAGCCTGGCTGTAGGGATGAGATGCGAGACCCCCCAGCTGGCAGGGCTTTCTGCTCCTCCTGCCGCCGCTGGAGCTGACTGCCCAGTAGTTGGCCAGTGCTCATAGTTTTGCCTTTATCCTTCGCAAATGAAACGAAATACTTCACAGGGTGATAGAAATAAGGAGGCACTAAGATAGTCTGCCTTGTCACAGGGAATCTGATGAGCAAGTTTTGTTACTGCTCTTGGAGGTGGCTTGGAGTGCAGAGCACACCCTTTGCCTCCCTCTTACACTTTGGGAACTCGCTGTGAAAGAGTAACAGACACTGCTGTGCCTCTTCCCTCTCTGCACCCCTCTGACACATCCTAATGAATGAGGATTGCAACGCTTTAAGCTGTCACTTCATCCTGAGACCGAGATTTTATCTTTCGGCTTTCCACTGCAGCCGGTCAATTAAAGCTCGGTTTCACAAATGCATGAAGATAACACAAGCCGACAGACCCACTTAGATGACTGTAACCCCCTTTTTTTTTTTTAATTTATTTGGTTTTTCCCTTCCACCCAGTAGCTTTTGCTTTCCGCCAAAGTGGTGAAGTTACAGTGCCATGTTTCATGCGATGACATCTTAGCTTTATCCCGGTGGTCACCGTTTTAGACGGGCAAACGCAAGCAGCTGGTTGAGGGGAAAAAACGTTAATCCCCAGAACAACACGCAGTGCAAATCCTCATTTCGAAAGCTGCTCCTTAAAGTTTGGGTAAGGAAAATCCTTGGTTTGGGTTAAAATGCAAACCTCCATCATTTGCTGCACTCTGCTAGCAGCGTGGCTGGCCTGCTTGTTTAGCTGTTGCTGCCGTTAACGGGAGAATGATTTCCTCTCGATACGTTCAGATAGATTTTCGTGCCTTTCTTAATTACGTCCTGCCAAGGGCAAAAGTGCTGTGAAGCAGTGAGGTTAATGCAAAAATCTGTTGATTCTAACATACCTGACCTGAAGATTCATAAAAAGCCAATATCAATTTCCCTCCCTCTACCATCATTTAAGAGCAGTCCGAACAAGTGGCTTTGGAGATTTATTCCTTAATGTCAGAAGAAATGGAATTGTTGTCTTGTGCTTTGCTAAATGCTGTAGCTTGTGCAAAACTGGCTCTGCTCGGTGAGGGATGCAAGTGGCGCAAGCAGAGTTCACCGGCAGGCTAAAATTTGGGGGGGGGGAGGGAGAGAGAGGACGTTTTCTCCTTGGTGTCCCATCGTCCAATTTGTCAGAGAGGGTTTTGAGGGCGATGGCTCCAGGTGCTGCGCAGCATTTTTGTCATGGAGATGAAAGGTCACCGGATTTCACGTTTCCTGGTAGTGACAGACGGCAGAATTATGGCCCCGAGTTGTTATTTCTAGTCATTGCGACTTCTCCAGACAAAAGTGTGTCAGCTGTGGTTAACTCTCTCCTCCACGGGATCTACAACTTGCTTATCGCCATTAAAATCAAGCTCGTGGCCGCCACCATCTGGGCTGTCCCTCCTGCCCCCAGGTTCTCCCGCAGTTCAGTGAGAATATCCATCCGTTCTGCTTACGTCAAAGCCTTCCCAACCGAAAACCCCCGACGAGGTCCCCATCCTCCTGTGTCTAGGACTGTAGTCATGCCTGTCTGGTGTTATTCTTACCAGGGTCCTCTCCCCGACCATGAACTATTCATTTCCAATCCTCTGCTTGTCCCTTCCCGTGAAGTCCATCCGCTGCTGTGGGTTGAGCCTCGTTATTGGTGGCACGTGTGGTTTTTTAAGCCCTTCCTTATGCGTTGCTGCAGGGTTGCTCTTTACGTTTCCTTCAACCCATTAGACGTGGTCTGGCAAGGATGCAGGGACCAGGGGGGATCTCCAGGCTATCATTACGGGTTTAAATTGAAAGCGGGGAGGTTTAGATTAGATATCAGGAAGAAGTTCTTCCCAGAGAGGGTGGTGAGGCACTGGAACAGGTTGCCCAGAGAAGCTGTGGATGCCCCATCCCTGGAAGTGTTCAAGGCCAGGCTGGATGAGGCTTGGAGCAACCTGGTCTAGTGGAAGGTGTCCCTGCCCATGGCAGGGGGTTGGAACTGGATGATCTTTAAGGTCCCTTCCAACCCAAACCATTCCATGATTCTATGATCATCTGTGTCTCTTAATCTGGTTTCATCCGTGATCCAGATTAAATGACTTTCTCTTCTTTGCCAACTCCAAGCAACTCTTACCTACTTCTGTGCGCAGGGGGAAAAACTCACTGCGTCCCACCTCCCCCAGTGCTGTTTGTTCAAGGCCAAAATCACCCACTCCCAGCGTTCCCTCCCTGGGGAAGGGAGCAGGGAGCCGTGCCCTTGGAGGTCCTTCCCAGCGACACGGTCATCTTCGCTCACTGCTTAGCTTCACACCACTTGTGCATCCGTCCCCCAGCTGCTGCTCCATGGAATTAAAACCAGATGCGACTTCAAATCAGTGGCCTTGCAGCTGCTCGGGGAAGGGCTGGATGTGAGGGCAGGCAAGGAAAGGGCGGCACAGGGTTTGCGGCGACCCACGTTCTCCTGATTTTACAAAAGCGCTCCTTCAGGATTGTATCCACACATAATCTCAACATTAGCAAAAATGCATCATCGTGGGGGATTTTATGGCACAGCTGTGTCAGGGAAATTAATTTTAAAATTCCAATAAATGCCACAATAGAATTGTTAGCTTCTTCTCCTCTCTAAAGTGTGAAATTCTTCTCGGAGCATTTCAAAGGCGCCTTCACTCATTTACACATACATTAACGCAATTGCTAAAATAGACTTTGCCTTGGCACTTTCATTTTCTTGAGGGATGAACAGAATAAGCGTTATAAATTTCTGTTTTGGGGTCTGGTTGAGCTTTTAATTTAATTTTTGTTGCCACCAATCCTTAACAAAAGAATTTGTTACCCAACAAGACGGATAAAAGCTAATGTGTCCACAATGAAATACATCCTGGCAAGTGTGCTTACTCACGTTAGCGTGGGCTTCTGGAGACATTCGTGATGAAATACTGGGCAGCAGGAAGACGTTTTGTAGATAATCTGTCACCGAGTCTTTAATTAAAGTTTTAAATTATCACAGTTGATACAGATTTCAAAGTAAAGAGATCCTGCTCTCCACACAAAAGTAAAAGATCCCTTTGACCTTCAGCAGAATCTACCTCGGTGAAAGAACATGTATTCAGGCAACGCTCTTATGGGTATTTGCTGTAATGTGCTATAAATATTAATAATTCCATACAAATGTCTTCATCTTTGAGGGCATGAGCACAAAAGTGAGTAAATAATATTTTATTTCCATGCATATAAAGCCACATTTTACCTGAGCTTCTCTCTTAATTTACTGAGAATATAAACTTGCTGCTCATTATTTCTCTGTTCAAGTTAATTTGAAATAGGCATTCTGCACCCCAGCCTGTTCCTTCTCTAACACAGTGTTTTGCCCAACCCCACTGAGGATTTTCCCAGCCCATCCAAGCCGAGGGCAGCCTTTCCTTTATCAATCAAATATGCGTTGCACGTGGCCTTAAGGGAATTTTGCACGCAGCTGTGTAGAACAATACCCGGGGGCTGATCTTCGGGGATGCTTTATCCTAGCAAGCGGTGTGTAGAAATGCTTTTTTTTTCTAAGTGGGACATTTTTTGAAGTCCCCAAGGGCTGAAGGGCTGTCCCTTTGGAAAAGCTCCGCTGCGGACAGCAGTGGGAGTTAGTATTGTCTTGGCTGTTCCCAACATCTACCCAGCCACACGCTGGCTGAAAGTTGGTTCAGGAACTTCATTTACTTTCATAAATTAAGCAGGATTAATACTGATTATCACTTGAGTGAGTAGACCACCCAGGAAAATCTAGATGCCATAGAAAGAGTTGTCAGTGACCAGGGCTCTTCCTTCTGAATCAGTGAGACAACCAAATCAATGCCCAGGTGTTGGCTTAGTGTTTATTTTGCAAAACCCTTTGGGATATGGGGGGGGGGAAAGGCTCCATATAAATGTAAATTCTTCATCGTATTTTAGGTGAGGGTAATAGATGAACAATGCAAGTTGTTAATATTGACAAAAACAACGTTTCCATGTGATGTCTATTGTTCCAAATTATCAGCTATCTTGAAAGGTGCCAAGATTTTAGTATGGAATAGTCCAGTGCTTGGATATTGTTACCTGTGCTTTATTGCATAAATATAGCTTGTTATTTATCTGCAAGATGTGGATCACATAATCTCCAGGTCATTGTTTTGGAAAGCATCTGCTTCTAACATGATCACTGACCAAAAAAAAAAAGAAATCTGTGGAGTGTGGAAAAAATTACTAAAAGTTTGAGGAAAAAAAGGAAGGTTTTGGGGAGAGGCTGTTTTGCCTGCCATTTGATTATATCCAACTGTTGCAGGATAAAGATGGCACAGAAAATGTGGCAAGAGGACAAGAGAAGACTTCATAATCATTTACTTTGTGGAAAACAATGGCTTGGAGCCATGGGGAAATTCCTTTAGAAAAAACCCAACTAAATAAAATTCCTCTTCTAATTTATTTCAGGAATTCCTGAAATGGCCAGATTTTAAGATTGCAGTTAAAACCCCTTCAGTCAAAGTCTATGCAATATGCTGATTGATTGTGCAGATGCAAGTTGAATGTCACCAGCCAAGAAGAAGATGTCCCCCTCCCCACGCTGGACTTTGCTGGACAACACGTTCCTCTTCGTAGCCCCCGGAGACCAAAGCCGGTAGCGTAGCGTAGCTGCGTCGCCCTTCGTTCTTGGTGGATGAAATATTCATGGCAGCCAACCAGCTTTTGGGGTACTGCGGTGTTGTGCTGATGCAGAGGTGCCACCCCAAATCGGGAATCGTCTTCCATTTTGGCAGAACCTGTAGAAGCCACCTTGACATTGCGATGACAGAGGCGGCGTGGCCAGCCGTGACGATGGTTTTGGAAGGCTGAATGCAAAAGAGAATTCCCAAGGCTCCGAAGGATGCGGTTTTGATTGTTTGTCGGCTAATGTTCTTTGTGTTTACCAGCAGGGATGGTAAC
>NW_010236801.1:27874-31819 GCF_000690775.1 Eurypyga helias
TGTTAGCTCAACTGAAGGAGGGATTTGATTACCAACAGAGGGAAAAAAGGATTGATTTAAAAGCCGTTAGAAGACCAAGACTGAAAACAGGGTGGTATATTTGGGCCAGGCACCCACCGACCTGACAGAATACTTCAGTACTTGCTTTACTGTTCCTTGAAAAAGGAGTCATTTCACTGAAATTGATTTTCAGTGAAGCTCGTTCACCTCCATCACTTTGGGCCAAGTGGTTAAAGGCACGTAGATGCCGGATTTGCTGGTGAGAGTTAGGTGTGGGAATCTCACGCAGTTGGGTTTTCCAGATGCTGACCTGCACCCTGTGTACACAGCTTTTGGAAGAGTCATCTAATAACAATTAAAAGCTTTGGAAAGGTATAAAGTGGTTAAACCTTCCAAAATTAGCCATCCTGGTGCTGGGATAGCATCAAGGGGGGCAGAGTTGAATCTGCCACCTGAAGTTTAGAAGAAGGAGAGGCGAAAAGAAGCGAGGGAGAGGAAAAGCCTTTAGAGAACAAAAACCACACAAACTGAGCAGCGCCTAATGTGATTAACTCTATCACACAGCTCAGTGCTCACACAAAGCGGTAGCTGCTGGACTGTGTAGCGCCGGAGTGACAGGGATGCTGCCGGGAAAAGCCGGATGCAGAGCATGCTGCGGTAGGGCGCCAGCGGGACGGCAGCCCCTTTCGACCCACCATGTTCATCTGCACGCTCACGGGTCAGCTAATGCTTCCCCAGCGTTTGCAGTCTCTTCCTCGGCCCAGGGAGGAAGAAAAGGATAATTCACATATTAAACGAGGCAGGAGAGAACTGTGCCAGACAGCCGAAGGCCAGGCAGGAGCTGAAAACTGCTATCCGGAATTTCTACCCTGGGTCCTAACCATGTTTCCAAGCTTCCACCCCAGCGGAGTTCAAAATGAATGTCTACAGGCACCCTGAAGAGAAGGGTCGGGCAGGATTGTGAGAAGCCATTTGTTGGATGGGACGTGCTCCAAAGCTCTCATTAAGCGGACAGAGCTCACAGAGATGTGGGAAACATGTTACATGGTCTGCATTGCTCTTTAAACTCAGAAATATTTATGAAGAAGCATCTGCTCACCGGTGATTGTTTCCCCCCGGGAGAATGTTGCTGACATGTGTGTGCACATGCCTGTGGCAGTGGTAGTTCAAGATCCGCTATCCTCATGACAGTGTATTGTAGAGGAGGGGGTGGGTTTGGGGGTTTTTGGGGTTCCTTTGACAGCCCGCAAGCAGCTGGGGCAGTACTGAAATTAAAGCAGGCATGGTGTTGCTGTTCTCCACCCGATCAGATTCTTGGTGTAACTTTAAAGACCAAAAGGGACAATATTATCCAATTACAGTGCTGTAAACCATTTTGCTGCCAGAGAAGCCTAAAGCCAGATCCTGAGTCTGTCCCTCTTGGTGTAACGCCGGCAGCCTTGTTTTACTCTGATGTGATCCAGCTGAGCATCTGACCTGCAAGAGCTAATATCTCTGGGTGACTCACAGGGAAATTGGTGTAACTTTAAAGACCAAAAGGGACAATATTATCCAATTACAGTGCTGTAAACCATTTTGCTGCCAGAGAAGCCTAAAGCCAGATCCTGAGTCTGTCCCTCTTGGTGTAACGCCGGCAGCCTTGTTTTACTCTGATGTGATCCAGCTGAGCATCTGACCTGCAAGAGCTAATATCTCTGGGTGACTCACAGGGAAATTGCAGGAGTTTTTTGCATGGCCAGGCTTTCTAAAAGGATTAGCGATGGGTTTGCTTTTGCTGCTCTAGAAGGTTGGGATTATTAAGCATATCTGTATGAGAAGAGTGGCAGACACTGTCTTCATGTATTTCTAATTTAATGAATGTTTAATGCTTCTTTTATTGGAGCCTACATATATGTAGAGTAGAGGACTTTAACAAGGGGTTGACTTATGTCAAATAATTGATGTTTGAGCTGCTCCTTTTACATGAAATGCAGATTTTACAGAGCAAAGAGACTGTAATGAAAATATGAATTAAAGATTAGAGCTAAGCAAGTCTGAGAAACCTTAGAATTAAAAAAGGCATTTAGAAGTTTTCTCCACCCGCTTCCTTTCCTTCCCTACCCCTTTTCTACATCTCCATCCTCTCTGCTTCTTTGGTAGGGTCCTGCATTTCAGACACAGCCTTCTGTCTCTTCTACACCTACGCACCTCTGTGAAGGAAATCAGTGCAGTAATCTCATTCTGGGTATTACTGTATGTTTGCACATCATCCTAGCCTGCTATGCTTGCCAGCTCACCAATCGGCTCGGCTGGAGAGACTAAAAAGTATTTTAAGGTGCGCTTTTCTTCATCCCCGAGTTGCTGATGGAGTGCATCTCCTGGGCAGAATGGAAATAAGTGCAAGTTTTGTGGAACCGTTTGCCAGAGGGACCCAAAATTTGCTGCAGCACATCTGGGTGAGGATGAAAGAGTGATTATTTATATGTGGCGATTGTACTGCTGTGTGACAGTGGTTGAGCCGTGCTGCCTGCAGAAGGTTCCTGTAGGACAGGCTACAGGCTGGTACAATGCCAAGACTGCCATCAGATAGTGCCAGTTCCTGTAGTCCAGAGGTGCTCTTCTACCCATAAACATCAGCATCCATTTCCTTCCACCCCCTCGGCCCACCTCTCTCTCTCGGTTAGCTGTCTTCATGCCCTGACTTTCCACGGGTGCTTTCAGCTCTCAGAGCTCAGCGCTGGGGCATTGCTCGTCAACCAGCTTTTCTTGCCTCGATTCCTGCAGCACAGGCTACGAAGAGCTTGGCCGGTTGGGGGCAATTTCTTGCTTTGTGTGCTTGTGTGTAGAAAACCCTTCTGCAGTGTTGATCTGAATTCATACCTGAGACTGAAGAGCTTTGGCTTGGCCATCGGCAAATAAAAGCCCAGTGGAAAAGAGGAGAGGACAGAGCGTTCTTTGCTTTCCCTGGCTGCGTTGGTGTGGTTTGGTTCCTTGCACCTCTGGCCATACTGGTACAGCTAAATACAGGAGGGCTGGGCAGAGCAGCTGCCCGTGGGACCCCGATTGCCAGCACGTAGTAAGGGTGGCACACCTCAGGGGCTGCACTCAGCCAGCGCTGTTTTAGCAGGCTTCGTGTGCTCCAGCCCCCAGCCGTGGCCTCACCCCCACCCTGAGGCACGTACGGCACCCTTGATGCTAAGGGACCATCACGGGGTCACCCTCCTGCTCGCTCAGGCAGTCAAAAGGAAGGCACACAGAAGAATTATGTCTTAGGGTGAAGAGGGCATCTCCTGGGGTCTGGAGGAGGTCTGAGGAGACATGCTGGTTGGTGTGGATGTGGCCAGTCTTTGCCATGTGGCAACATACATAAGCTCTTGAAACTTAAAACCTTAAAAATCGAAATTTTCACATAGTAGAAACTCAAAAAAAGCAGGCTGAAAGCCCCTCAAAACAGCATGGAAAGCACCACAGACTGGCAGTCTTATCTAACAAAGAGTGGAGTTCCAATGAAATTTGCCCGTCCGAGACGCATTCAGGGTGTGTGTGGTATAATCATATATACGATTTAACCTTATTCTTGCACAGGAGCTGCAAGTTAGATTTCATCTCCTGGGAAGGTGGAAAGGCAACCAAAGCTCCCCTTAGATGTCCTAGAGCTCCTGCATCCTCATCACACGTATTCTACACCGTGTGTGCTATACTGTATTTCTTGTGCGTGGAGTCTCCCCGGATTTATTCTTACCAGGTATACTTTAGGATGTACCTATTCCACTTGTTCCCGGTTCTGAAATCATAATTGCCACAAGGAATTCAGTAAGTAGTTTTAAGAAAAAGAAAATAAGGGCCAGTCCCACAGCTGTTGTAAACTGGTATAAGGACATGGGGTAATGGGTTTAAACTGAAAGAGAGTAGATTTAGATTCGATATCAGGAAGTAATTCTTCCTGGAGTGGGCGGTGAGGCACTG
>NW_010236801.1:31953-36080 GCF_000690775.1 Eurypyga helias
TAGTGGAGGGTGTCCCTGCCCATGGCAGGGGGGTTGGAACTGGATGGGCTTTAAGGTCCCTCCCAACCCAAACCAGTCCATGGTCCACTTTACTTGCATAAAGTAAGCCGTATTTTTGTCCCAGTTAAAATGTTTTGTGCCAGCAGTTTGGTGGTGGTAGGGAAGCTCATCTTTGTTAGAATAAATGTGGCAGGAGCTGATGTACCAATAGGAAAAGTACTGATGTCCTGCACAGGGGTGCCTTGAGAGAAATGGAACTGTGTGAAGATGAGTGCACAGAGTTCTCCCTGACCTTTCAAATCTCAGAGTTTGTTTCACTGCAGCCGGTTGGGCGCATTTGAAAAAGATGGGAATGTGTTGGGCAGAAAATGCTGACTCACTGAAGCATCCCTGTGGAAAAAGGCCAATTATAGGAAACTCGCTGTTTGTACGTTAAAAAAAAGGTCGAGGAAAAAACCCTTGTAATGATCAGATGCACCGTTTTAGTGCTTTCAGAACGGACTGACTCCAGTCTGGGAGGGTGGAGGGGGTGACGTGGTTTGGGATGTAGATCTTTATTTTACAGTTTGGAACTTTTCAAATAGTGAGGACAGAAAAGAAGGGGCTTTTTAGCCAGTGAATTATTTCCAACAACCTGCTCTGATTTTAGTAAATCAAAAAGTGCTTGCGACTGGCGACTGTGTCTTTTCCTCCCCTTTGGAGTGGGAGAGGAATAGGAGAGAAAGCTCTGACTGCGGTGGGAAACGTCCTTCCCCCTCGGCTGTCGCTCTCTCCGGGGTAAGTAGTGAGGTCCAGGACGGGAATAAAACACCCCTCTGGGTTTAGATGCCTTGGAGGCCACCACCTTCCAGGCCCGGCTGGAGCGGGCTGCTGGCACCCAGGGAAACGCTCCGCACCTTGCAGGATCAGGCCTGCGGGCTTTGCCGGTTGCAGAAGAGCACCTTGAGTTGCGCTCGCTCATCCGATTGAAATGCGTGAGAAATGTCAGGAGGCGCGGGGGGAAGAGCCCTCGTTCGATATTGCTTCGCTACTCCTGAGCCTCATTAGCTCAGGTCAGTGCATTTGCCTGGTGTCTGGCTTGTGGACCGAAATACCAGTGCGCTTTCGTGCTGCCCTCTCCCAGCTCCCGCCGCATAGAGAAGGCACTACGAAAACCAGGGAGTGAGCAACACCACCACCCCCTCCGTCATCAACTCGGGCTGCGCCTGAGCCGGGGCTGAGGAACGCGCTGCAGCCGACACGCAGCCTTTCAGTGCCGAGCCAGCTCGGTCTGCAAGTCAGAGGCTCTGATTTAATGAAGGCCGAGCCAGCGCCGGGTGTTCCTTCCAGAAAAGCCTCGTTCTCTGATCTCTGACTCATCGCAGCCACCGCTGACGTCCAAGGGACTCCTTCTGCATGAGGATTATTCATCTGAACGGGGTCCGCAGCGGCATCCGATGCGTCATCCCTTATCTCCCAGCAAGCAGAGGCTGGCAGTCGTGCAGGCGGTGCGGGCACCGACCCCTTCCCGGCGGCATGGCAGTCGCAGCCCTGCTCGCCGGGGTTCGGATCGGGGCGGCGGCTGCCAGCCATCCGTGGATGGATTTAGCTTGCTTTTGTTTGACACGCCGCAGTTGATGCAGGTGAGGCTCTGGTACCCCTGCTGTGCTGCAGAGAGAGGCGATTTTGGTTACTTCTGAAGCTGTGTCAAACAAAAAAGAAATGGATCGCAGGAAGTGTTGAACTGTAATTATTAAGGGCTTGGAAAACTGTGATTAAAAATGGAAACCTGTCCACAATAGTAACAATTAGCTATATTTGCTATGTTTTGCACAGAAACCAGGGTTTTTCTCAGCTACAATCGTGCGGGAATGAGAGCAAATACGCTGATCCAGTTGCTGAGACAGGTGTAAATTGGCCTGGGTAGCTTACTCCCGTGCTTTTCCAGCAGCTGAGGATTTGTCCTCATCTCTCATTTGTCCTAATGAACAGCTCAATAATGAAATCATTACAGAAATAGCCAGTTGCTGTGCCTGTGTAAGCCGGCCCCATGCCGTCCCAGTCGGGGGATGCTGCTGCTGTCACCCCTGGGGGGTGGCACTGCTCCTTGGGACCCACGGCCAGTCCCAGCAGTGCAGTTGCCGATCTGCCTCCTTTGGGTTGCTGCCACCTTTTGCCAAAAAGATCTTGCCAAAAGCTGAGGGACTGAGAAATGCAAGAGGGGCTGTGCTAGGTTCAGCTCCCCCCGTGGTCAGGGAGAGCCTCCCAGGGCCCCCTCCTGAACAGTTCCCACTGTTTCACTTATGGGACTTCCCTGCCCAGATGGTGACTTGGGTTTCGCAAGTGGGTCAGGGGTGAAATAAACGTTTCTTTACAGATGTAGCCTCACTTACATCTATGGATCTAAAGCCTTAAGGAGTGGTGATGGAAGGGGAATGGCCTCCAAGGAAGGGATTATAAGCGCCCAGCAGCAGAACCAGGACTTTCCTTACTCTGTTGCATGCAATAGTGTTTTTTGCAGTTTGCATTGCCTCTTCTCCCATGTTTGTTTTCTCCGTCTCGGGGAAGAGCCTGTGCTCTCCCTCCTTGGGTTCCCGTGTGATCAAACAAAAATCTCCTCTCCTAACCACAGGTTAAACAAACAACTGTGACTATCCTTTAGCCACAGAGGACATGAGAGGAGCCCGGCGGCTCCTTGGGGGGCAGCAGCGGTGACTGTGTTGGGCAGGTTTGCGTGGGATGCTGTTTGGCTTTTGGCTGGGCATGCTCAGACTGGCTGGGACAGCCAGCACCCAGCAAACAGGCTCCAGATGTGGAGATGGGTCTCCCAGCCCCACATATGTGCAGGGTTTCAGAGCGCTACGTGAAAGCTTTTCCTTGTTGGAATAGGATTTGCCAGTTGTGGAGGTGATGCTCAAGGTGCATCAAGGAAATCGGTGTGTTTGGTCCTCCTCTGGATTGGGCTTTCTAGGCACAGCTTGCCCTGGGACCCGAAACAGTTGCAGAGGGAAGTCTGCAGAAAACCGACCAGGGCTTGCGCTGGTTGAACGTCAGTTTTGTGGGGTCCTAGGTGGACCCAACCTGACGGTTCTCCATCACCCTGCGTATCAACAGGCAGGTCACTGCCGTGGGGGTCAGCAAAGGGGCTACGTACCATTCTCCACTGATCTGTTGAGGACAAAATTTAAATAAAATCCCCCCAGATAAGCTCATTATGGCCAAAACTTTCCCACCTGGTAAGGTCGGAGCAGCAGTGACTCTGGCGGGGCTTGCAGGTGGGCACCTTTTTTACATCCTTTTAGTAATGGCACCTTTTAATAAGGCGTTATTGGCTGTCTTTGTGGGGTCTGCTGCACCCCTGTCTTTCAGCGATACCCCACCTTGTACTGCGGGGCTAGCAGTGCGTCTCTGACCCCTTGTCTGTAGGAGAGCCCATTCCTGGCAGCGTCGGCTGGGCAATACTGACAAACGACTCCGGGCATCATGGCCCTGGGCGCCGTCGATAACGTGGTCCGTTCACTGTAGCGTCTAGTTGTGCGTTTCACCCGGCGGGGGCTGAGTTTCCGTATTTCTCACCTGAATCGGCTGCCTCTTCGGAGGATTTTGGCTGTGCAGCCCCAGAGGGGATCTCTGGGGCAGAACAACACCCCACACCTGGACACTGGCAGCCACAAAGTCGCAGTTGATACTTTGACTCCTTAAGACAGCGTTATGTGTGACATTTTCCCTCTTTTTGGTGCTCCTGATCAATCAGTGCTGGTGTGACGCCTATTCATGTGTCCCCCTCTTGTCACCCTGTCCCTAAGGTTTCACAGGAATTTTCTGCTAAAATTTACCAGCTGAGAAGTACCTTCAATAAAGACAACAGGGTTTATTCACTGGGTTTGGCAATCACTTCATGGCTTGGGGAAGAAGGTTGCAAAATAAGAGTCTAGGGGGTGTAAATAGATGCTGTTTGCTCTCAAAAGCTTCTGCTGGAGGTTTCCTGAGCCCTGGCCTCTGTAAGTATTTCGTATCGCTGCCTGATGGCTCGCTTGTGACACGGTGCTTAACAGCCCCGTTCCGCCGCATATGTGCTCGGCGCATGGATAACCTGCCGTTCATGAGGGAGTCGGGTCAGGATGCCCAGCGGCAAAAGTCAGCCCCCC
>NW_010236801.1:36102-36576 GCF_000690775.1 Eurypyga helias
AAGCCCCAGCCTCGATTTATCACTCTGCTTTGTCCTCGGTGGCTGTTAATTAAAGCAGAAGGCAATCGGCTGTGGAGGGAGCAGGAGGGGCAGGGATGCTGCGTGGAATTAGCTGGGGTGTAAATAAGATGCTGGGGGGGAGGAGGAGGGGAACGCATGCAGAGTGCCTGGTGTGACAGCACAAATTGGCTTTATTAGCCATCAGTGCTTCTCCTTTCCCCTTACTTTTTTTCAGTGAGTACAAAAAGAGCCCAAAATAAACCTCCGTGGACCTGCTGCAGGATCTCAGCTGTCTTGAAAGCGCTGGGGCGATGCTGTCTTCAAAACAAACATTTCCTTTGCTTCCTTCTGAGGTTAAAACCCTTTCTGAGACAGCAACACTGGTTATTACAGCCCTTTGGATGCTGGCTTTCTCCTTGCTGGGCAGGGATGAGGAGGAAAATTTAAAAACAAAAATGAAGGGGCAGGAAGAGA
>NW_010236801.1:36607-38548 GCF_000690775.1 Eurypyga helias
GTAACTTCTGGCATTGGCAAGTTTTCATCTTCCAAGGTCAGCCCTGACTTCCTTTGGAGAGTGCTTTGCTCTTTTCAGCGGTTTTGGCTATTGCAGCCATACGTACAAAGGACCATCTGGACAGCAGTTCCCAACTTCAGCAGGCGTCAACACCCAGTTGCCCTGAGCCCGCGTTTGCTGGCTGGTGGCCTTGGCTCCCGCTGAGCTTGCTTGGGCTTCCGCTTGCATCCCCGGTACAGCGGGGATGGGGCTACAACCAAAGAAGTCAGCCTGGCAAGGTGTACACAGAGCCCTGGAGCTTCCCTGGGAATTTCTGCCTTCCTTTACTTGGGCTGGTCTGGATTTTGGGGTGCTTTTTTTTTTTCCATCTCTGGGTTTGTTTTTTTGGTGCCCATAGTTGTTGAGCTGAGCTTTTGTCACATGCGTTCAGGAGTACAAGAGCGTGTTTCATTTTCCAGATTAGAAAATGCTCAGAGGTATAATCAGGTCCTTCCACAGTATTTAATTATCCATAATTAAAAGCATCTACACAAAGCACCGGATTTTCAAAGACTATTCTTGTGTTACATTGCTAATGAATTAAGTAATTAATTGGCATTGAAAAAATACAATAGGAAACATCAATCTTTTATAGTAAGGCATTTTTTTAGGCATTTTATAAAATCATTAACTCGTATCAGGTCAGTAGCTGTTCTAATGTCTGAATCCCCCTTCTGGCTTTAAAAAAATGTCTAAAGGACAAAATGAATGCAGGAAAAACAAGTTTGGGAATACTTGCTAAGGAGCATGAAAACGCTCAGAAAAGGGGAGTTTCATTTGGAAGTTGTCTCCCATCACTTTGCCGCTGTCCCGCAGTCCCTGCCCCCCGCCCGTGAGGTCTGAACCAACTTCCATCGCGTTTGAGAACGCAGTTTGCAGCCTCAAACCTGTCGTGTTCCTAGAAGTTTTGACAAAATTTATTGTCTTCTGAAGGGGACGGTGATGCGAGTGCTTCCTTCCCCAGGAGCAAGCGGGCTGCTGCGCGGGATGGCCTGGGCTGTCCCCATCGCGCAGCCCTGTGCTGCCAGCGTAAGGGAAAGGAGCCGACGACCGGTTCAGTTCCTCCAGTAAACCCACAGCTACACGTTAGTGGGATTCATCTGTTGGGGTTTTTGGCCAATGACTGCCTACGGGAGGTGGAACAGGGGTGGGGTCCCCAAAGCTGGCATGCCCTCCCTACCCCTACCTGGGCCACGAGCATCAGCACCCCATGTCTTTGCCTCCCTATCCGAACACCGAAGCTCGTAGACCTCTGACAAGAAGCAAAAATCTAAGGGCTGCACATCAGGTCAGCACAGCGCTTAGTGCTTCTGCCGTGGGTTTAGTTTTAATAACCCACAGCCCCTTGGTGCCTCAGTTTCCCCTGCCCCATGGGGACGCTGTGGCGACGGCAGGCTCTCGGGTGTGAGCCGTTGGGGTATAGTGGTGCCGCCAAGACCGGAGAGTGAGTAACAGTTTTATCCAGTAATTAAGTAATAAAAACAGACTGGCAGAATGAGGGGTAACGAAGCATTCTGAAAATTTCAGGGGGAGGGATGCTGAGCCACATATATCCACCGTAAATTTTCCCAGCCTTTCATCATTCCTAGCTGCTACCTTACAGTGCAAAATAACCATCCTGTCCTGGCGCATCAGCATAATACCACATGGCATCTGCTGGAGTATAAAAGCCCACATAGATTGTGGTAATGCGTTTCGTAGTGGCACCCAGAATTATTAGCAAAGGAAAGGACGATCCTTTTCCATTTGATGATTCCGTTAAATGCAACTATTCACATGCAAAACCAGCACCACTCGTTTTATTTTTATTAGCAACCTGACTCTCTGCACGCACCATCAGAAAGCATTGTGCAAATGCCATGGATACTATTAAATTCAGGTAGCATAATGGGCGCTCGGAAG
>NW_010236801.1:38566-45615 GCF_000690775.1 Eurypyga helias
AGCCCCTTCTGCAGCTGTTAGAGAAATCGGGGCAGGTCCCAGCAGAAGGTTTCAGAGCCTGTTTATTCCAGAAGCGCCAACCTCTGTGTGTCTCGATCTGTCCATCAGGCCAAGGCGTGCCCGTCCTTGCAGGGGTTTGCTCTCCACGTGTGCGCCCTCGAGTCCACCCATCCTTGCTCCTTCAGGGAGTTTTGGGGGGTTTTTTGTCCCTGTTTCATCAGGAGCTGCAGATTTAGGCACAGCGGTGCCATGCCTTGTCTCTCCTCTCTAGCTTGGGTTGGGGATGGAGGGGAGATATTTCCTCACGTTTCTTTTTCCATGTCCCAGGCAGGTGATTGAGTTCCCCAAATAAGAAATTATGTATTTCTGCTGTTGGGGTTATTCCCTTTCTCTGGGTAGTCAATTTGTACCTGCTGTTATATGCCCAACCGTTGGGTACAGAAGTGGGAACTCTGCCACTGCAGCCTGTCCAGAAGGTTGGGTTGGGATTATATTTAACACATTTATAAGGATGAAAAAAAGGCAAAGCCAAGGTCGATGCCACTTGACTCTGTTCAGCACCTTCTAGAAGAGTCCATCCTCCGACTGGAAAGGGAGCCTTTGGTAACTGACTGTTTGCTGTTATACACGTGCATGTTCATTAAATTCACCCTTCATTGGGGTCTTGCCCGCCCATGACCAGTCTGTTGTTGTAGAGCCAGGAGGGTAGGAGTGGTGGTGAATGCCATGGAGGCCGGGAGGATGGGAATGGGGGTGAGGACAGCAGGCGACAGGCTTGCTATGTGACACAAAGTGCGAAAATTGGGTTCTGCTCAAAACCAGAAGCAGAAAAACCCACCTCAAACAGGAGCCGGGAGTCGGAAGAAATGTTTTGAGCAGCAGCTCTCTTCTTACATGAAAAGTTTTTGCTTTGCTTTGAAGTTCCATCTCTAACACGATCCCATGTTCAAAACCTTCATCAGAAAAAGCCGTCGCCAGGTAGGAAAAAAAAAGGGGACCGTGCTGATGGTCTCAAAGCATCACCTCATGGAAAGGCACGAAGGCTTTTTTCTGCCAATTTACATGTTCCCACATCCATCTGGATTGCGAGGAAGGTCTGTTTTTCAGACAGGAGCTGAGGGTTCCTCCCGAGCGTGTGGCTTCCCGCAGCTAAAGAAACCCTTCTGCCCCTTGCAGGGGGGACTCACGCCGACGGGCCACCACGGCCGTGGCTGACGTGGGAGTGCTGCGACTTTGCTCCTGCCTTAACGGCTGCCGTTTCGCTGTCCAGCGGTGGGTTGGGTTGTCAGTAGACTGAAACACGTCTAAATGCACAGCTCAGATGGATTATACAGTTACCCTGGTTCCTTTTCTTCTTCCTGTTTTGCATTTTGTTCCCGTTTTATAGAAAATTAGCACAGTCACAGTTTCCACTTCATTTATGACTGATTTAAAAAGAAAAAAAACACCCCATAAAACATCATGCACAGCTGTAGTGACCAAGTTAGATTCAATTCTGGCTTTATGTGGAGTTGACGTGCAGCCAGCTCTCTTCCATACATCACCCGTGATTGCAGTTAAGGGTGAAATACCGTTTTAATTCTTACACCAAATGTGGGGCTTTTTTCTGAAGAAAAAAGACATAAAAATGTTAAAATGGGCCATAATAATCATTAAATTTTCACACCGAGCACAACCAAGAGGTGAGTGCGTTCGCTAAAAGCTCAGAAGACCCAGAGGAACAGTCTGGGTTGTTACTCTTTTGTTGTTAACCTTCGCCTTTGAATGGAGGTGCCCAGGCAGGGAGCGGAGACCTGGGACTGCAGCAATCGAGGGCTATTTTGCCACTTGCTTCCCTAGATAAAGGTTTCCTCTCACATCTTCCCGGGCAAAGAGCTGCTGCTCCTCCCGGTGTCCGAGGGCGGTGCCTTGGGAGGTGCCCCAACACGGCTGGCAGCGGGCAGGATGACCATCCAACCGGATCCCCGGCTGAGTTTGCTGTCCCAATTCCTTTGTGGAGTAACCTGGGAAATGCCAGCTGTAAGGGCATGGTCGCTTGGACCGAGCCAGTCCCGTGGCCTGAGTTGTCCCGTGGCCACCCTCCACACCCAGACTGGTGAGGTGAAGGCAGCAGAAATACAACAGCAGATAGAGATAGAAATAGAAATATAGATAGATTATAGATAGATATAGACATAGACATAGACATATCTCCTCTGGAGATATATTTCTTCACTTACATATTTAGTCTCTGGAAAGTCCAACTTTTCTCCCCTTTGACCCTTGATTTTAACTATAACTTTGTTAGCTGATGGAGTATTTTAACAGTAGTTTCATGAATTGATTTCTTTTAAATTAATCTATTTTATACCCGCTCCAAAAAAAAAAAACAAACCACCCACCATTATTTGCCATGTTTGAACCATTAAAAGAACTAATGGGCCTTCAGCGCTGTTGGAGTTCATTTTGGGAAATACCTATTTAGACAAGTTTTTAAGAGCCTATTACTTACCTGAAAGGTTATAATGACCTAGAAGTAGCTTTCATTGCCTGCAATTAAAATGTACCCATATATTTTAAAAAATCTACGGTATTCTCCCAAAGCTTTATGCTGTCTGCAAAGAGATTTTTTCACACCAAATCCTTTTCGTTTGGTCAAGTAAATGTCGAAACATGCATTTCTTTCTCACTTAATAGATGGTTATTGCGGTCTGTGAGGTGTTACTGGTTTTCCTTCTTCAACCTTGAGTGTACACAGTAAAAATCTGACTCAAAAAAAGCTGGTTTACATGCACAGTATCTGCCTTTGCAGTGCTGAGCGCCTTGCCTATATGTTTTTTTACCATAAGCTAAAGTTTCCGGTGCTGATTAAGGTATTTGTACACGTAGATCCTTTCAAAACCTAGAGGAGTTTGGTGTGCACATCTCGTAGGTGACTTTGAAAATGCAAACCTGCATTTTATTTAAAAAAAAGGGGTGGGGGTGGGAGGGAAACCTGCTTAAGGCAAAGTCTGTAGCGCCTCAATTCTGCCATCCGAGAGCTGATCCTGAGACACGCCGTGTGTCAGCTCCTCCGTGACTTTGGTGGAGGTGGTTCGACTTCAGCACCGCCCTCCGTTCGGGTGTATTATTTGGTTGGCAAGAATGTGTGTCTTGGATAAATTATTATGGATTTGCTATTAGCTATTAATTTGCGTCACAGCAATGCCTCACCCTGCTGGTCAAGACTCCATAACGGGGTTAAAAAAACCCAGTAAAACGGGGTTTTAAACCGGGGGTGGAGGTTCTGCAGGGAGTTGGAAGATTAAAAAGATTCATTCTCAGGGTTGAGACTCACAGTAGTTTATTATCATATCTCAATCCACAACGTTCCTGCTGGAGGAAAAGCTCAGCTCCTTCTGGGCTTTAACCCTGGGGACTTCCCGGCTTGGCATCCCGTGGCACCAGCGTCGGCTGTCAGTCGTTGGCACCGCTTGTGGCTGATCTCCCTTCTGCAGGTGCCTGTGCTGAACATGCGTTTTCCTCCACCACCTCCATGCTGCCCTCCCCATCAGAACGCAAATAACAGCGCTGCCCGGGGAGGGGCAGGCTGGGAGTGACCATCAGCCTTGGGCTTGGTCTCCCGCCGTCATGCCCATCCCATGAGAGCAGCCGAGGAAGAGGGAAGCGAGGCTGCAATTTTCAGCTGGTGCTTTTTAACTGTCGAGGAGCCACTGTCTTCATTTAACTCGCTGAGCGATAAGCTCGGGTCTGTCCGCACAGCTCAGCTCCGTGTCGGCACTGGTAGACGTCCCCACTCCTAAACAGACTGCTTTTAAATTGCACCCATAGATCTTCCTTGCACCAAAAACTTAGTGATGCCTGAAGTTATGTCTCCACATCAAATTAAGTAACTGTGCTATCAATAAGGAGGAGTAATGCGGTGTATTCCCTTCTGGATGTCTCCCCGTCCCTCATTTGTTTGCTGCTCCTGATTAAGACGGATAACGAGCTATCGGTAATTTTCTAACCGCGGTGCAAAGCGGCGAGGATTAAATCAGTCTGTGTCACTGGGAGCCAGGTCATCATTTAGGGAACCTGAGTGGGCCCCTGCAGTCATTAGACTCCAGGGCGGCAGATGCGTGGGGCCGTCTGAGCGAAGCCTGGGTGATGTGACCACCTCTGCGTGGGGAGAAGGTCCTGGGGCCGCCAGGAGACCCCCACCCCGCTGGGCTGGTTGAGAGCTGCATGGGTGTCGCGTCTCGCTGCTAGCGGAAGGTGTCCCTGCCCGTGGCAGGGGGGTGGAACTGGATGGGCTTTAAGGTCCCTTCCAACCCAAACCATTCCATGATTCTATGATGCGTCACTGGCAGAAGTCAGCGCAAAGGCTCCCGTGGCCGTGAATCTATCTTGCAGCTCGGCCCCACCTTTTTAATGCCCTCCTTTTCATGCTGTAGGGCTTGCTCAGAGTGAGCAACTTGGATTTAGGTTGGAGAGGATACTGCGGATATTTAATTTGTTTTTTAATGCAGAGATTTTTAGGCATCTTCAGGCACCAGCGAAGTGAATTACAGCTGGAAAAATCGCTGATGTAAACAGGCGGTGCTTGGGAAGGGCTGTTACCGTCTTGTGAGGAGTGAGGTACACGGGAAGGATGGAAATGAGCTGCAGATCAGCTTCGGAGGGGATTGATTCTTTGGGGCAACAGTGCGCAATGCTGAAAGCCCGTGGATGGCTGGCAGGTGCCACCAGCTGGCTCCAGGGAGGTTTTAGCCAGAGCCGGTGGGGTTTGTCCACAGGTAACAAAAGAAAAGGCTCTCATTTTGCAATGTTTTAGACTACAGAGTGTAACTGGGGGCATTTACTGGAGGTGCCATCTCTCCATGGGTAGCTGGAGAAGGCAGCAAAGAAAGGGAGAACCTTCCACCTTGGGGTCACCTCCGCAGAGAGAAGGGGAGTGACTTACCCGCCTCGCTGGGAGCAAATGCTGTCTGCGCTGGTGAATGAAGGTGGGGCGGGCTGGGATTTGGTGGGAAAGCCCGTACAAACCTTGTGTCCAGAAGGAAAACCCTGGATGAAAGAGAAGGAGTAGCAAAAGAAAGGCTGTGGGAAATGCGTATTTCAAACTTCCTTGGCTTTGCTTGTCTGTATGTACACACACACGTACAAATGTGCGTACCTCAGGTCTGTGCAAGGCTTTCTTAGGGCTTTTAAACTATCAAAAGCAACCAAAAAAAAAGAAACAGAGAAATTCCTGAGCTTTGGAATGGCACAGGGGCTGGGGAGGTGCACTGGGGCCACCTCCTCTCCAAAGCTTTCCATGCCTGCCTTGGTTTTCACTCCTCCACTCGAGGATGGAACAAAACTGACAGCGACTTCACCCCGGCATCGGATCACTCGTGGGCCGCTTGCCAAAGAACCAGCACCACTTCTGCTTTCCTCCCCCTGGGTTTGCCACCCCCCGCGAGAGGCAGCCCCAGATGGAGATGTCGGGGTAGGGTTTCCTCATTCCCGCAGGGTGCTGTTCCACCCAGCAGGTCTGCGGCGGCGCGCGGGCGGCGGAGCAGCACGTGGGGGCTTGTTTGTGCTGGTGACCAGCTTGCACCTGCCCACGCTGCAGACGCTGACGTGCTCCAGCGTGCCGCGCTGCCACGCTGCGACGGGCACCCGATACAGCATTTGGGGTGGCAGATGGCTCTTCAGAGTGGTTGTTGCTTACGGCGCCGAGGACTGACACCTCCAGCTTCCCCCGCCTGCCCGCTGTAGGGATTTTTAATTCGCTGATGCGGTTGGGTGGACTCGGCTCCCAGTTCCTCCCAAAGACGGAGCAGCATCCAGAGTTTTTTTGGGGTGGTGGCCGAGGAGTTGCTGCAGCATCCGCGTTTGGGTGCAGGTGGCTTAGGAGAGCTCGTCTGCTGCCAGAGAGGGTAAGGGGGCTTTCAAAGCCTTTGCTGGTGAGCCTGGATCAGGGCACTGGCTTGAAATAGTCCCGTTTCCAGCCTTTGTGCAGGTTGGGTGGGGGTGGATTTGGGCTATAGGGGCATCCGGGTGGGGTATTTTTGCCTGATGTAATGGGAATGTGTGGGATGAACAGAGCGGTGTCCTCCATAGCCTGGGGGACATGGGCATCACCTCCAGGAGCAGGCAGGAGGCAGAGCTGCAGTGTAGTCTCCTCCCTTCTGCCACCACCAAGAAGCAACAACCCAAAGACCAGAGCTTAGGCCTGGGCGTTATCGGGGTGTAAACTCACCCCCCCAACATGCCACGGTGGTGGCAGCCCTGTTTCTGATGCACCCTCAGGCTTCAGTGGTGCTTCGAGCTGGGACCTATCGCCTCTTTCTGACAGAAAGAGCTCCAAGGGTGGTTGTCTTCTGCTGGGGTTTTCAGCCCTCCCTGCAGAGCATCGCCAAATCTAATTTTCAACAAGGCAAAGCTCAGCATCGGCAGCTGACTTCTTTATGTCTCACCTCCGGCTTCACCCGCTGCCTTCTCCTCCCCCTGGGAAGAGGGGGGCAGTGCTGGTACCAGGCAGCGAAAACAAGACTTCTCCCCTCCTCAACTCGTTAATTAAAGCCACAAATTGTGCTCTTTTCTTGCAGTCCAAAGTGATCGCATAAATAGCGTTGACACAGCTAAAGGACCGTTTGAAAAGATCCTGCAGAATCAGCAGCGAGGAGCTGTATTAACCTCCAGGAATAGGGGCCATCATTGAAAACAAGATGCTGGTTTTTCTCCACCCCCCCCAAGCACAGAGTCCGGCCTGGACATGGAAGAGGTCCCAGGGTGCAGGCAGCTGGCAATTTCAGCTCTCTGCTGTTGTGGTTTGCCTCTTTCTCTGTCGGGGGGTTGTCCACGAGCATCCTCGTGTGGGCCTCGCTCATGTTTAGGGGTGCAGTCACCACCTGGTTGCTGCTTTGCTCGTGGTCGTTCCAGGTCAGTGACGCTGGCAGTGCCGGATCCGGCACTGGAGACCGCGTGGCTGTGGCATGGGATGGTCACGGTGCACGCCCGTCTTTATGCAGACATGCAAAGAAAAATCCACCTTCTCGCTGAGAGGGCACGTGGCCACGTTCACTAGCGGCGGGCCCCCC
>NW_010236801.1:45701-51184 GCF_000690775.1 Eurypyga helias
TCCTGCGTCCGTGGTTGTGCTCCCAAAGCAAAGTCATCAAGATTCATGCATCCGTGGGGATGTTTTCAGGCTGTATCCCCGCCTAAATACTGTCAAGAAACAACGCCGTCTCCTGCTTATCCCTTGCCACTTTAATTGTGGGGCACGTCACGTGGGAGCCCGAGGGATGGCTGGCTAAATTGAGTTGCAATTTAGCGGCTGTCTAAACTACCAGTGCGAGGTAGATAAGCGTAGCCATCAGCACCTCTCTCCTTGATGTTATCCATTGACTGAATAAGCTAAATTCTCTTGGAGTCAGCCTTAGCATTGCCAAAAGGGATGGGGAAGCTCTTAGAGGGGTGGCAAAAACCATAGGATTATTGTTGGAAAATATTTCTCTAAGAGGAAAATACTGCTCCTCGCTGAAATCGGGCGTTATACCGTGAGAAATGCCAGCGAAGGTGATGAGCTTTGTCGGGTGCAAGATGCTGTTTAGGGCAAATCTGAATATTACAGCTGGCCTGAAGTGATTCCTGCTTGCTGCAGTGCTTAACATTTGATTCCCTTTCATTGCTTTGCACACATGAAGCTAAATTCAGAGCTGTAAGCCACGGGCAAAGCCGTTGAGTCCAGCAAAACCCAACTGGGAAGCAACTGGGAGCAGTCCGCAGCCCCCAGGAGCCGGGCTGGTGTTCGGCACGGATGGCTGCTCCTCTTGCGTTTGGACTGGGAGTTGTCTCCACAGGGTCCCGCGAGGGCTCACTCTCCCCCTTGGGTAGTGTTCCATGATGTAGCAGGAAAAAACATGTGGGATTAGACATACTCCCTCCGTACCAGGGGTGCAGTTCAGCAGCACAACGTGGGTTGTCACCCAGGTACCTGGTCTTACACCTACGGTTGCAGAATTCGCCGTCAGTCTTCCCGGACAACAAACCACAGATGATTTTTCTACATCCTTCCCATCAAAACAGCATCTGAATGTCCCTAATACATCTCCATAAAAATCTTCACAGTTGTTCTAGCAAACAGCCTGGAGTGCTGTGGTCTTTTATGAGTATTAATTATGTTAAGCAAAGCAAATCTCACGATTACGTTGTCTGTGGGGGCAGCAAACTTCTCCCATCAGTCTCCCTGAGCAAGGAGAGGGTGATTTTATCGCAGACATGGTTTAAGATGCTTTTACAAAGACCAGGATGACAACCCTTGCCCAAAGCAGGTTCTTGTTCCTGCTGCTATTATCATAAGTAACTTCCTTGATGTGCTTGACATGTCATCAGATGTTTCTGAGCAGCATCTTCCTTCAAACAGTAATAAAAAAACCCATGTTGCTGTGCTGTTTTGTCTCATTCTTTGTGATTTTTTTTTTTTTTACATCAGTTTGGCAGATCCTGGTCTCAGCCTGCTCCTCTGAGCAGCACAAAGCCCCAGCGGGAAAAGCTCGGGACAGTCCCCAGCAGCATGGGTTTGGATTTTGCTTTTGAAATGTCGGGAGCTTGATCTAAGGGATGGGAAAAAAGGAAATATTAGAGAAGTCAAAGGAGTCAGGTGAGCTTTGCTGCAGAGCAGAGCCTTGGTTTCCTGTGGCCTTACAGGCTGCAGCACATTCCAAAGCATCCCCAGGTGCTGGATGTTATCGTTGGCTCTGGATTAGCTACTGGCTCCATAAAAGCCAAGGTTGCCAGAGACCTCCTAGCTGATTTGTGCTGGTGCCTGGAAAATGCCATTTGTTTGGGGCAGGTTTTCAACTAAATTTCAGCAGCGTCCCTCTCCGGGTGCCTCTTTCTCATGCCTCGGCCACAGGTGCGATGCTCATTGCCTCTCATTTTGGACCAACAGGATCTACTTTTCCAGTATAAAGGTGGGAGAAGTTTAGATGGGGAAAAAAGGGGGCCTGGCTGACTGTGGTTGTGCTGGAAAATTAGATTTCAGTGAGAATTTAAGTTGAATGAAAGAAATGGAGTGTGGAAATCTTGCCTTCTGTTAGAAGTCCACATTTTTATAAAGGGGGGAATAGCAGGAGGGAAGAGAGGATGCAAAAAAAAAAAAAATCTTCCATCCAGCCTGCTGTGATGTCCAAAAGGAAATGTTTCACTTTTTGGCAGTGCAGAGGGGGCTGTTTTGGGAGTGTTCTGAGGGAAAAAGAAGGGTCCAGAGCAGTAGCAGCATTGCCCTAAATTAAAGGTACTAAGGGCTGCCAAAAGAGATGGATGTCCCCAAACGGCAGCACAACGTCTCGTAGGAGGGAGGTGTCAGTAAAGCCCAAAGCCAGGTTTTCAGCCGTTTTGCTAAAAGCCAAGCGAAAGGGAAACAAACCCACAGTCCCTATAATTTAGCCAAAATAGCTGTTATTTTTCCTCTTCCCCTCTACCAGCCCCTTTGGTGGGTGGCAGCACCCCGAGGATTTTTCCATTAGATGTGGAGGCGTTTGCCAGGTTCTTCCAGGCGTGATAGATGCCAGAGATCAGAAGGGCAGGTTGTTAGTGTCTAATTACTGTTTTGCTGAGCTGCCCTGTGTCCTTGGCTGGGGCAGGGACATTGTTGCTCTGGTGCTGTCCCCAAAATGGGTCATCCCCTCACTGCTGGGGACCTCAAAGGCACGGGAGATGCTGTTAGTACATCCCCCTCGTCCCTCTCCTCTTTATGTCTTGCTGTCTGCTTTCTGCTTCTCAGCTCTGGGATAGGGATGTTAATGAGGGGTGTTTCATGGTTTATTTTTTCCAAATGACCCCCCTGGGGATACCCAAGAGGAAGAAGAGACCTGGGAATGCTGGGAGGAGGAGGAAGGGCAGCTGTGGCTGTGATGAAGCAGCTATGGGATGGATAGATAAGCAGGATGCAATGAAAAATAAGCTTTTCTCCAGTTTGCGGTTCCTCATCCACCAGTCCCAACTCGCTCGCCCTCAGCTGGCTGGGACCCTGATCTGTGCTCTGCCCCTATGGTGTTTCAGCACAGGGATGCAGCCAAAACCCTGTTTTGGCACGGGGTCCCCAAAACCCAGGCTGCGCGGCGAAGCTTGGCTCACCTGCCCGTGAGGAAACACCCCGACTCCCATCGCCGCCGGCCTCCTGCGTGTTTTCGGCCACGTTGAACGGGCCGGTGGGGCTATAAATCCACCATCGTTGTGCACCCGGAGAAGGCTGTGTCTGGAGGTGTGTGTGGGTGTCGAGGCAGTATTGGCCTCTCAAATGAGATGATTAACAGGCAGCTGCAGGGCAACAAGAGAAAACAATCTTCCCCTCTCCTGGCTGCCCTAGGCTCCAGAGGAAGCATTTGCTTTAATTTTTAATGGAAAGGGGTTTTTACTCTGGGAGTGTGGAGCAGATGGTTGTGTGGAGGCTGCCCATCCTGGATGCCCCCGACATGGCAGGCAATCAGAGCATCCCCTTAAAGAGGGACCGACTTTGACTGCGAATACAGCCAGCTACAATTAATGCCATGGCATTTGAACCCCGGACTTTCAGCGGCAGCAAGTGAGCAGACCCGATGGCGAAGCCCACGCTGGGTGTCATCACACTCCGCCACCCACCAGACTTGATGAAGCAGAGGATTAAAGTCTGTGATGAAGAGCGCAGGCAGCGGTGCAGCCAGCACAGGGACCCAAAAGCCGTGGGCAGAAGTGACAACTTCAGTGGGTCGCCAGAGAAATGCCACAGTTGGGGTCGCAGCCTTTCCAACCGGGACCGTGTCTGCCAGAGACATGCCAACTGCAGAAATCTTCAGCCCACGACCAAAACGGGTCATGGCCTTTTCCACCAGGCGCACGTAAAGAAACAGACATATAGATATGTGTGCTTATGGGGAGTTTTTGGCTTTTCTGTCCTTGGCTGGCCGCTCCTGGATTTGAAGTTCCTTGCACCTTGGAATGGCTGAGGTTGGAGGGGACCTTTGGAAGTTGTCCAGCCCAGAGCAGATTAAAACCATCCTCACGCCCAGTGCACTGCTCCTCAACTGCTCACAGGCTAGCATTGCTCAACAAGTGATGCTGAATTTCCTTGTTTGGAGCTATTCTCAGCGTCCTGACGGACTCGCGTGCTGGCCAGGCACAGGAGGAGGCATCATACCCTTTCGCAGAGGGACTCAGACCTTCCCAGCACCACAGTCTGCCTCCCCTGTTCCTGCCTGTCAGCCCTGGGGTACACTCCATCACCCCAAGTTCTGCTACAGGAGCCATCAGACCCATCTTTCTGTTGTGGCCTCGTTGAGATGGATGTGAAAAGTTGCTGTTAAAGCTGATAGGAGTGTGACGAGGCCTTTAGTAAAGGTGGGAGGTCACTTGAACAGCATTCAGGCACCGTTTGGCTCAGCAGCGACCTGAATTGCCTACACCTGGTTAAACCCAGCCCTGTCAAACTCGCGGCCTGTTGAGCTTAAACACAGGGTTGTGAGGAGCATCTTCATAAAGTTAGGGCACTCATAAATCAGCCAGATGAACCCAATAGTTCCCTGAGACTGTAAAACATGAGACCCCGGCACTGGGTTGGCTACAGCTCAGCCAACGCCATCGGGACCCTATTTTCCCTTTCAGACAGCCTTAAGCCCTGTGTTAAGCGCGAAGGACTTGCCTGTGATTTCATGCCTGTACAATCTCATCTTCTGAATGCACCTCATGCACTGGAGGCAGATTAAAACCAGTGGCCAGCCAAGGGGTGACATTTGGGAGCAGCACTCGAGCCATGAGACACTTTTCAAGTGTCTTCACGCTTCCCTCACGCCACCAATGTGACCGCCCTGGTTTTTTGCCCGTGTTCGGCTGGCTCTGACATTAATTCCCAGTGCTGACTGGTGCAGGAGCGAGGAGGGGGAGGAGAGGGTTTGCAGAGGGACAGCCGGGCAGCGGGTATGCACCAGGCTCTTATGAGAAGGAGCAAAATCAGATTTTTGCTGACTGATGGCTCAGCTTTGATATTTTGTAATAAAGACGCCAGAAAAATTGCCGAGAATGAACAGATTAAAGGAAAGTGAGAAGAAGCGTGAGAAAAACCAGAAAGCTTATTTGGGAGGTGAATTGTTCATTTGATGCTATAAATCATTTGTGGTTAACAGGCCGAAGCTGGGGGGGGTGGGGTGGTCACTGGGGTTACTGGGCGTTCGGGAGCAGCTGCCACGGTCCTGGGGGTTGATTCGGCTCCAGTCCTGCAGCTCGGCAGAAGCTGACCGGGCTAGAGGAGGCTGAACTGTGTCCTGATGCTTGTCCTCCTGGTCTCGTCCATCTCGCAGGCATTTTTAGGAGAAAGCAATACTGAATTAGTAGCAGCGGAGTAGAAGCAGCCGGGTGCATCGCTGGGGCATCCGATGCCATTCGTACTGGTGGTTGGGTACAGCAACAGGAGGAGGAAAGTTTCAAGACCTTTTTTTTGACCTTTGGTGTCTGAGGGCAGCCAAAACGAAAATGAGACAAGTGGTCAGCGTGGGGCGAGGGCTTGGCACTGAGCAGGCTGGGAGCTTGGCTGATTTCAGCAGCGGGGGCATTGCAGCCGGCACACAGCGAGGGGCTGGGGGCGGG
>NW_010236801.1:51205-52766 GCF_000690775.1 Eurypyga helias
GCTTATGCCAGCGGCGGGGGCATTGCAGCCGGCACACAGCGAGGGGCTGGGGCTGAGCCTGCTGCCCAGCACGTGGAGCGGAGCGGCTACGCCCCATTTAAAACCCAAAGAAGTATTTATTTCTGTCACTCCCGTGTTGTTTTTTGCAGGTCCGAACTGCTTTGCAGGAACCACGATAATTCCCGCCGGCATCGAAGTGAAGGTGGACGACTGCCACATCTGCCACTGCCCCAACGGGGACTGGTGGAAGCCGGCGCAGTGCTCCAAGCGCGAGTGCCAGGGTAAGCAAGCTCTGTAGCGGCGAACCCCCTGCCCCCCCACCACGGCACCGCCGGCCAAACAGCCCGCCGAAGGAACGCTGCACACGCGTCCGACCTCCCGCCAGCTGCAACAGGGTCACCAGCAAAACCTGCCAGGGTTTCACACAAGCAGAGATTTTTATTCGCGGGGAAGGGTCTTCCTCCCCCTCCTCGCCTGCTCCTCTCTCGCTTTACACACTATGTATCCGGTATCTACTCTGCTTTTGAGATTATCAGTGCTCGGTGGGGATGCGGTGGTCAGATTTGGGGAGGAAAACAAGACGAACCCGGCCCACGCAAGCTCTTGGACTGATGATGCCTCCGAGACGCCGGTCGATTTACCGCTCTCGCTTTCCACAGTGTGGATCGCAGGGGGTTACACAGTATTTATTTTGTGATTTTTTTTTTTTTTTTTTTTTAAGTCCTACGCTGCGATTGTCGGGGCAATACAGCTGTGAGTGAAGCGATGGATCGTTTTTACAAGGGGGGGGTGCTGGTAAGGACAGGAGGGAGGTAGAAATTAAAAGGGGAGGAAGGGATTAAAGAAAAAACCCAACAGGACTGTAACTGCGGAAGGACTGAGGTTGATGCACAGGTACACGACCAGACACCCACGGCACAAGCTGTATCCGTGTTACACTTTCTCCACTGAGTGGGGACAATAAAGTCGAAGACACCTACACGCTCACCGCGACCGTGACCGGAGCAAGAGCCGACACCGGCTGCGCGGGCAGGCAGAAAGCGTCGGAAAGGCACCGAGAACGTCTTGCCTGGGCTGTCTCTGCGTGATGCCCGGCTGGGGCACCCACGGTGGAAGGGAAGCGGGTCCCAGCTGTGCCACAGCTCCCCCGGCTCTTGGCCTGAGCTGGCACTCGCCTGCCTTGCCCCATTCCTGTTTCGCCGGCACCTTTGTTCTCGCTGGAGCCAAAGGCCCCGTTTCATTGCCTTCAGCGACAGCAGGACTCGGCCGCTGTGAGTCAGAATATTTGATCCCTCCCGTCTGCCCATCGCCCCTTGGGCGGTTTCCAGGAACGTCCCATTGCTGTGCCACCGTTCAACCAGCTCAGCTGGCGGGTAAGAGCCTTCGCTGCCGTGCCAGGGAGCTGCCCTGGCTCTGCCCCGGTCCCGGGAGCATCCCTACTGCTGGGGTGAAGCGAGCCGGGGTGCACGGTGGGGATGGGGACAGGCTGTGTCCCTGGCAGTTGGCTCCTGGGGAAGGGTCTCTCTAGAAAGCGGCTGCCTGCCTGCCTGCCAGGAGGGGA